>NW_010528137.1:35425-50539 GCF_000687285.1 Phaethon lepturus
ATCTCCTCAGCCTGCACATCTTCAAAACCAGACCCAAGCTGGGGAAGAAGTGGCAAGCATCAGCAGTATGAGGGGTCTGAGCTCGGGGGAGCACTCCCAAGGCTCCTTCCTAGGGACCCTGCTCCGTCAGTGTTTCACTGCTCAGCTGAGGCTGCTCGAGTGACTCCAGTGGTAGCGGGTCTCTCCCTGCACCATTAAAGCCTTCCCTGTGCCAGGCACATTCAGATTGCAAACCTTATCGCAAGGCTTGAGAAGTTACCATCAACTCCACAGCTTAAGTGCTCCAACAGGGAAGGTAGATCCTCCTACGCCAGCCAGCCCAGGACCCCAGGCACACAGCTGGGCAGCAGACCTGCCTCCTTGCCCGAAAGCTTGTCTTATCCCCACCCTTTGCCCTGTTGGTACATGCACTATCCAGACTATCCTGACTGCAGTGTAGAAGGAATGAGCAGAAACAAAGAGGCACTGGGTGTGGGATGGGAGAAGCAGGGAGCAAAAGTGGCGTTGGTGAGTGGAGCTGGCAGGAGCCCCGAGAGCAGAGAGGAGCAGGCAGCTGTGTGCATGAAGCTTGTGCTGCATCCTGGCGCGAATAAAAGAGAGGGTAAGGTGAAGAAGGCTCTAGAAACAGCTTCCTCTGGTAAGGTAACAACTCTTAAGCTAGGCCTTTCTGACAGGGTCACACTGGCCACAAGCTGTCCGTGCTTTTCTTCACCAATATTGGAAGAAGTATTGCACAACCTTCTCCCCGGGCCTTGCTCCCCACCCTGGCCTCTCTAAGCTGCTGGTGTGGCACGCTGCCGGGGAGGTAGCTAGCCCAGCCCGGGAGCCCGGTAGCACGCAGCACGGCACTTTCCAGTCAGACAAGCCCCAACGCGATAGTATGCCGCTTTCGCTTTGCAAATTACTCACGGCATTTCCTGTAAACACCACCAACATCACCTATGGGCTCTGAGCAGGGAAACACAGTGACATTATAAAATGTCTTCTGAAAGGGCAGGCGGCCTCATTTTTTCCATCATTTCCCCGTTTCCATGCTTGGGAGAGCTAGAAATTGGGGCAGGGAGTAGAGTGTGGGGAAATCCAACATGGCCTGAGAGGAGGACAACCTTAGCAGAACCTCAGCACGGTACTTTCCAAAGCTGTCCAAAACCTTGGCGTGAAGCAGTTAAAAAAACCTTAGGTCAGAAAAGATGAGGAGTGCTCTGACTGCTTATCAGTTTCCCATCCAACTTCTGTACTTACTGTGCCTGAGGAAAAAACATGCTTGCGGTCTAATGTCAGGTTAGAGAGCTAGCCTGAGGAGGACATATAGGCAAATAGAGCTGCAATCTAAATATAACCTCTCTCACATGCTTAAAAGTTCGTGATTCAGGCTTCCCCAAATTGTGACGTTGGCTTAAAGAGTGACTTAAGCATTGTGCTTTGAAAAGGACAAGAAAACAGGCAAACAAAGAAACCTCAGCCTACCTGGAGGCCTATTTGTCTTCTGATATCTTTGTCTTCAGGTTCACTGGGAGGGGCTTAACCATCTCCCCGTGACCGTGAGACCTAGAAACAGCATAAAAATTGACGGCTCGGATTCTCATGTGACTGCAAACATCTAGGCATTTAGAAAGCAACAAATATCACAAGAGTCAGGATTCATCACAAGAATGAGGAACCATCACCAAATTTGCCACCAACACAAAGCAAATCAGACTGACAGTGTCACCTTACACTGGCATATACTAATGAATTGCTGTAAGAACCGGCTTCAAGGACTTTTTGAAGTCAAGCTTTTTT
The DNA here is from genome assembly GCF_000687285.1 of Phaethon lepturus. Classification (NCBI taxonomy): domain Eukaryota; kingdom Metazoa; phylum Chordata; class Aves; order Phaethontiformes; family Phaethontidae; genus Phaethon; species Phaethon lepturus. The sequence continues at coordinate 37,208 of NW_010528137.1, forward strand.
TTCTCTTGTTTGTCTTATGCTGGCATTTGCCTACACCTCCGTCAGGACAAGGGGGGTCACCTTGCCAGGAGCTTTATAAAGACCCATTTTTTTTTCCTCAGGGGCTCACAATCCAGTGTGTGATGGGGTCCGGTGAAAGACACTGGCAGGACTAAAGCAATGAGCCGAGAAGATTTGTATGGACTGGACCTGAATTATTGCTCCAGAGCAGACAGAGAAAAAGACAAAATAATAATCTGCATGATGCGCTATCATAAAAATGTGAAAGAAAGTTAAATGCACGGAGGCAGCTAACGCAGCCTGGCACGTTCCGTGGCTTCACTGGCACTAGGCCAGGAGGATGGGTGCCATCTGGCCCGCAGCCGTGCCGGCGGCTTCGATTAGATGAGGAGCAGAGATTGATGAAGGAGAGCACACAGGTGCAGGGCAGGTGGAAGGGGCGAGAGGAGGGGAGATGGTGCAAGACAGAGCCAGTCAGGTGGCAGCACGCCTGGATGTGTGTGACCGTTAGAGGGAAATCTCCAAGGCTTAATTTTATTGCAAATTTCTGAGCCCGCTTCCACAAAGTTCTGTCCTTTTCCAAGAACGGTCGAAATCCTCTTTCTACTGCCCACGAGGGCTTCACGTCGGAAGGGAGTGTGGTCTCTTATGAAAGTCCCAATACTCTTTTTTAGATCAGAGCAATCTGAGACTATGCCAGGGAGAATCTCTCATAATCTCTCTGCTCCTGCAGATTAACCTGGAAAAGGGGGAGAGACCTGTAGAAAGGAAAACTACTTAGTCTGTATTTCTAAACCTCCAAGAGCCTGAATCTATTTTGACTCGGCAGGATCAATATAGCTGTAACTGGGCAGGTTGGCTTTTCAGCCCAGACCTCCCCCTTCCCCCCCCAAACCACTCGGCTCCCACACACATAATTTTGTGTGGGATGTTTCTTTGCTGCTCTCAGTGTCATCTGAAACCATTACCCCAAGTTACATATTGACCCGTGGTGTTATGCCCAGTGAGCAGGAAAACTGGCAAACAGGCAGGCACAATGCCTGCCTGATACACCTTCCCAGCGTGGTCAGCAGCTCTCTCAAACTCCCATGGAGAACCTTGCAAAGCATTGTGCCTCCTAGCAGCAAAGCCACCAGGAGAGATGGCAAAGCAGGTGGTTTCAAAGAGCCTGTAATAGACCTCAGAGGAGTTTTGTGTCACCTCCCATTTTGATGGAGGATGTCGGGAGGCAGAGAGGGCTGGCTGCTCCCCAGGGGCCGGGGAGCTGGATACAAGGGTGATCCCAGCATTGGCCATGCCCTCAATGACAAGAACCATCGTGCAGGATCCAAACATGGCGGACAGACCCGGGGGGTTACGGAGGTCCATTGACAGTCCCCAACAGAGCAAGGGGGTGAAGCAGGGCAAGGGTCCATCCAGGGCATCCAGTCACGAGCTGAAGGAGACAAGGCTGACGACAGGGCTGGAGACAAGACAGCTCAGCACAGACCTCAGGGCCATCCAAGAGACGGGGCTGGAGGCAGCCACACCTAAATCATAGGTGAGGCAGGGACTGGAAGCCCTGGGCCAAGCTGAAATGGGGCTCCTGGGCCCATGGCCAGGGTATGGAGGGAGGCCCCAGGTGAGACTGGTCAGCACCACTAAGGATTGTTAGTGCCCTCAGGGCTCTGAAATGCAATGGGAAGAGGGGTCCATCTTCTTTAAACAGAAGTCCTTTCCCTCTCCTCAGCTTATGCCCTGAAGGGCACCTGATGTGAGGCCTTCCTATGGAAGTATCAGCTCCATAACTGGTGCCTGCAGGCGTGCCTGCATGAGGCACAGCTGGGGAGTGGTCCTTCATGAAAAGTCTGCCCTCATACCAGGGAAACCTTGCTTGTATAGCCGACGTACGTTCCGCAGAATCAGTTCCTTACTGCACATAATACGCCCCTTAAAAACAACGTTAATGGAGGCGCAGAGTCCAAAGTTAGGAAACGCTATGATTAAGGCCGCCTGTGCAGCCTTACTTCATCGTCCTTGTGTGTCTGCCTTGGGAAATAATCTCTAATTGCCTGCTGCACAAAGCCTTACCTCACTCGGCGCACAAGATGGGCAGCACGCTGCTGTTGAGTCTTTGGCCTATTCTGTACCCAAGGACATATGGCTGCAGGCTTTGTGTGCCACACGCTGCTCCAGCCCTGCTCGGAAAAATGATTATTTCACGGCTTTTTCTAAACTCCTCATCATCAACGTATCAGGGCTTTTGCAACATGGGTTTCCCCAGCTTCACAAAATCCATTTAAAGGTGGAAAACTGAGGCAAGAGAGAAAATGAATGCATATACAAGTTTTAGTACTGTAAGTGGGATTGTGAAACTCTCAGAGCTTGAGACTTCCCAGCACTCAGTATTATACAGTGTGCAGTATCTTTAAGGACAGAAGTCACCAAGTTCAGCTGAATCAAAAAACCCACAGCATGTCTGCAAGTCAAATCCCAATGCTTCCACTTGTAGCCAAACCAAAGGAACAGCTGATTACTGCTTGGTTTCAGCCACTTTTTTACCATCATAACAAAGCTTTGCAGAACAGGCTGCAACATAGTTCAGTCACTAAAACACCATCTTAGACAAAAGATGTTTTAGGTTCAAACTGGTTTCTTCAAGGGAAATAATGCACTTGTATGTACCCTAAGCTACATTGCAAGATACATTACGAGCTACACTTACATGTGTTTTATGCTCCCTGGTACCAATTTATACATAAACAGAAACATGAAAGTAGACAGCACCTTTTAGGAGGCTGTGTTGAAGAGCTATGTCTTCTCAAGGCAGCACATACTTTTCTGTATGGTCTCTGCAGGTTTGACACCCTGGAGTTGGGAAGAAGAGTAAGAGGTCAGCAAGCACCTTTATTCCAGTCCTGCCGCCTTCTCCATCTTAGCTCCCTGGCTACCCTCTCCTGTGATGAGCTGAAGTCCTCACCATTCCAGCCAGCCTTTCCCCAGCCAGAGCCGACAGCCTTGCAGTTGGCTGCACTCAGTCTCTCTAGCATCTCAGGTCTGACAAGCTCAGGTGGCTGAGGACTAGCTACTCACCAGGCACGACACAATCCACACGGAGTGCTCTCAACTGCTTTGTCAGAGACCGTTCTGCTGCCTTGTGCCCAAGCCCTGCCTCCAGCCAGCTGGTGCCTAGTTCCTAGTCTTTGATTATGGTCTCCTTTTGACCCTTCAGCTTCTGTTTAGCCTTGTCTCCTCCAGGAGACAAGCCAACCTTTTTGTTACCACTGGGACCTGCCACCCATGTGCCACTGAAGGTCCTGCAACACCAGAGTCTAAATTACTGCTTCTTTGGATAACCTGTCTCTCTATAATCTTGCTCCTCACCTCTACTCAGCTTTTTCTCTCAAAGTCTTGGGGAAAACCTCATCTCTCTCCAAGTGATCCCATTTCTACCTCTCTGCCTAGACACCCCCTCCTCCATCCTTTCTCTGAGTCAGACCAGCATTTCTGCCTTCCCTCCACAAACTCTGCTTCCTAATCCCCCATACCCTTTCCTCCCCTGCTCATGTTCCGCGCCCCTAATCTCCCCTGCTTTCTCCCAGGCCTCGCTCTGCTCTCTTTACAGTTCTTACCACCTTCTTGTCCGGTTTCCCCTCTTCACTTGTCTGACTTCCTCTTTATGTGCAGTTCATGAAACAGTTCATAATTTGAGTGGGTTTCCCACAGGAAGAGGGGAAGAACACATCCCTAATCCAGATGTATGTTCATTTATGATGTTACATACCACCCAGGCAGTGACGTGGTATGCTGACGGTGTCTTTGAAGTCATTCTCACACATTTCTGAAAGACTGGACACATGTACAAGATAACGCAGCAAAACTCAGCCAAACTGTTTACCACAGAGTGCTCTTCCATTTACTCAGATATCCTTTTAGCTCAGGAAGGAAATACCACGTCTGTATGTGCACAGGACAGACTACAGGCAGGTGTTTTGTGGTTTGTGTTGTTCACAGGAGCAGGTAGATTTGCATTAAGGGCAGACACAAAGGTAAACTGAGCAGACAGATTAGGTACAACCACATCAGATGATGTAGAAATGCCTCTCTTTTTCCCCCAGTTCATTAACACTGACCCATTTAAATGGACATTTCACTAAAAAATAGAAAAATATCATCAGTTCTCCTTTGTCTTGGTGGTATGAAGACAGAGAGTACAACTAGCTCCCACCCTCCCTAAAATGAGGGTGACCAGAGGAGAATGACTGAATAGCTGAAGAAGTTTCTTCACTGATTGTTATCAATCAGGCCAGCATCATTCAGCACAGCTAATTCCACCCACCACAGGTTTGTTTTGAAAGCAAGATGATGCCATTCCTTGTTGTGGATGCACTGTTTAGGCATGTTACAGTATTGCCTAAGCTCAGCAGGAAAGAGAATAACATTGCTAAGGGCAGGTGATATCATTTCTGACTGAGAGCAAGGACATGTCTTTCCCAGCACCTGTGGGGAGTAGAAATACTGACAATAAGCAAGCAGTAGGGAAAAGAGAAATCACATTGTGGTCCTGATTCAACAGCGTTCCCAAGCACATGCCCAATCTCAAGGTCATGAGTAGCCCTTGATTAAGGGTTAGTTCATGAGTAGCCCCCTTTGGTTAGGGCCATGCATATGAATGCCTCACTGAATCATGGCCATAATAATGGGTAAATACAAGATGGAAAACCTGTCCTAAAGCTCACCAGGCTCCGAATCAAGGATCCAGTTGTCTGCTACAGAGATGGGGATAGGAAGGAGCAGACCAACTGGCAAACAGTGATATCCACAATTTATTTTTGTACGGCACCTACAGTGCCCTGATCTGTAACAGAATATAAATACGTATTCAATGTGTCAAAGAGACAAAATTCTTTAAGGCAAGCAACAATTTCTTCCCAGATGAAACATAGCTATTGTGTCAAGACTCCATCGCCTGCTTCTTCAAAGAATGCCATGCAACTGAATGGCAACCAGTCACCCAGGTTTGGGTTTTTATACCACACCAGGGAGGGGAGGAAGGCAGAGAGTTAGTCCCATAAATATCACAGGGTGGAATTCATCTGGCGACCCAGACATTTTCCAAAACAACAGTAGATGAGAAGCCATTAAAAAAAAGAGAGAGGGGAGAGAGGAAGAAATTCCTATTTCCTTTGAAGCATCTGTTTGGGACAAATCAGGAAACAAACACCTAAAGCAGACATTTACACCTGAGTTAGCTGCTTATGGAAAATGGGGAGAAGTGAGCATTTCTGGGACACAGTTTGTCTCATCCTCACGTAGACATTTAAAAGAGATCAGATGACTCATGCCATGGGAACTTCTGCTTCTCCTCACTGATGATAAAAGGAGCCCAGAGCGACTGGTGCGAACAGAGCTGTCTGCCGGCACTTGCAGCTGGACGAGATACACCCCATCTGCAGTGTCCTCAAATGCCTGGTGAACACCTTTTGTAAGAGACTGAGTCACATTTGCTTGATTAAAAAGAGATCATACAGACAGAGAGAATTGTCTTCAGGGTCACCTTTTGCTGCATCCAGGCTTTCCTTGGAAAAATCTGGTGATGCAGTTGACAGACCTGCATCTCCTTGCATTGGCAGGGAGGCCGGGCAGAGTCATAGACTCAGCTGGGAAAGGACAGAGACTCAATGGTGACAGTAGCACAAATCTCCTCCTTCAGAAAGGAACGGAAAAAACCCTTCATGCTTCAGAATTTGCGAACTGAGACTTCTAGCAGTCATTTAAGGGAATCCCTCCGTGCTGCTGAATAACCTTTAGGGCAGAAAGCAATGGCTGGCTGAGCTTTCTGACATGCACCGGTACGTCACCGAGAGAAAGAGGCATGATTCACAAGCACAGTGAAACTCCAGCGCTTCGGGGAACTCCTTTCACTGCATCCTCTCAGAGGGGTAGGGGAGGGCAGGACAAAGCCAGAGTGAAGGGGAGCCAGCTGCCAAAAACAGCCTGTAAGAAAGGGGAGGGGGAACCTTTAATTTCTTAGTGCTTTTGAATGTGACCATCTGGGCTTTCCCTCTCCCTGCCCTTATCCGTAGGGACTTCTTTCCCTGGATCAAAATGCGGGCCAACACGAAGAAGGCAGGAAGCAGGGCACAGCAGCTGACACCTCCATGCCTCTCGAAAGGAAATGCAGTCGCGCGCTTTAGACAAGCAACCATCATGCTATTTCCCACGACTTATGGTGTTGGATCCTTAAGAGGGCAGGTGGTGTGGATGTGGGGTTGGGCTCCAGCTGATGAGCCCTCTCACAGGGCCTCAGGAAGCACCCTTTGAGTGCACTTTGGAGGACACAAACGGGGAAGGTCTTGCTGAACTGATCAGACCTGGCTCCAGACCAGGCCAGGTATTGGTTGGTTCCATGGAGAGCCTTTCAGGTGTCTGGACTCAACATTTCCCAGAACCTGTATTACCCAGGACTTTTTCCCTCGCTATAATCTGCTGTATTCTGGCCTTGGTTCATTTGATAATGTTATTTGTACACCTTATCTGAATAGCTCTAGTGAACAGAGTTCTCACTGGCCAGGCAAGCATCATACCATTCAACCTTGGCAATTTCCAACTTGCATTGCAGCACCATTTCCTTTCTTTGTTTTTTCTAATGAAACATAACAGGTAGCTGTTGTATCAAGGGACATGGCCACTTGGAGAGCACATCAAGATGTGCATATATAGACAAAGTACAGAAAATACCAGTCTGAAAGCCCCAGTGGTGGTACGATTTACTTCAACTCACTGCAGAGAGATTGACAAAAACTAAGGGACCAGATGTTCAAAGGGAGACCAGGGCTCAGTTGTATCAGGATTTCCAGAAACTCTCATCCCATCTCATCACTAAAAAATAGGAACTGGGTTTTCTAAAGCATTTTGCCTGCTTGCGGAAATTACCTCTTCGGTCACAGACACAATACCCTGAAAATCTGTCTCTTCTCTAGACACCTAACTAAGGTTTGAGCTCTACTAAAAGCCTCTGGCTCCTGACGTGTCTTTGTCTGTGCTTAGGAGAATCCTCAACATTTGCCAGCTTAAAATACATTTATCATGGAGGCACGCCTGTATGGACAAGTGGCTGCTGCTTTGACTTACTGCTCAGAGATATGTCGTCTCCAAGTGAGGTCAGTGCAGTGCTCACTTAGAGGCATGCAAAGGCAGCAGGTACATAGCAAATAAATAGCCATTGCTATTCACGGGCACACGACAGTAAGATTTCCTGCCTTTGGGAAGTGACAATCTGTTTATGAGCCTTGATCTACGGCAAGAATGGCTTTGAAAAGAAAGATAACCTCTCTAGTTTATCTATCTGGGGCTTGTGTTTATGTGTTGCTGTTGTTCTTGTTGCCGGAACAAAAAAGAGCTCTTGGTCTTCTAATGTGTGCAGCCTTTGATGAGCCTGTTGCCAGAAAAATCCTATGAAGTGTGAGTCCCACAAACCTCAAACCTTTCTATTCATTTTAATAGCAAGGAGTTTACCACAATTAGTGGTAATTTACCAGTCCATGTTTCTGTCTCCTTTATGATGTTGCTATGCCTTCTCTTTAATAGGAGCAACTATTGCAAATTCTTTTTCTGAATAAAAGAAGCAGCATCAAGCATTTTGGAAGCAGCATATTGTGTCACATCTACGTAGTCTCAAACCCTCCCACCTGTCAGATTTGTTTTCTTATAGGTCTCTGTAACACACACTGCAACCTTGAGCCCAGTACCCCAGCTAATGACACCACTCTGGATCACAGGCCTAAATTATCAGGTGTTTGGCACCAAGTATTCAAAGGGTATCCTTGAAAAATAAATTCTAAGTTTGCAGAACTTAACTAACACAAACAGTTTATAAGCAAAAAAAAGGTGGGAAAAGGGTGTATAAAGAAAGCTAAAAGTTTCATCTATTCTTTGATCATTTTTGGTATTTCTGCAGGATTCAGTACTTAGAGCATAAGACATCATATACCTTTTAAATGTGTAAATAAGCATTTTTTTCTCTATGATGACCAAGCAAAAGAACTAGAGGAAAGGGTTCAGATCACATTGGGTTTTCAATTTTCTTGCAAGTAGTAAGCCAGAGGAATTGCTGGATGCTGAACATCAGTATTCTATTTGTCCCAGATAAAACATTTGTCTTTTGGGGCACCGGTAAAACGAGCAAAAGAAGTGAAGAACTGGTCTCCTGGGATGCTTGAGGAGCAGGTGTGCTCCCTTATCTAATAGCTCAGCAGTCAGATCATTCATTCACGATGCAGGAGATCTGATGTTTTCCCTTTGTCCATGCAAAGGAGTCTGACCCCCCACCCTGTGTCCTTTAGATGATGGTCCTAAACGTATGAGATGACACTCAGGAGCAAAGGGAGCAAGAAGGGCAGAGCTCAGTTTCTCCTGCTGACAACATCTCACTTTGCACGACAACTTAAAACCTCCACTTAATCAGAAATGAGCGCTCCCGTTCCATCTACCATGCACGTATCTCCATCACGAGGCTAGAATTTCATCCCTGCCCCTCTGAACAGGGAAGCATGCCATGCAAAGAGGGAACCCCCATTCAAGGCTGCTCTCGACCAAGTTCAGCCACCAGACTTCCAGCAGGCAGGAGCTGCAAAGCTGTGCGGGTTTTTACTCAGATTGCATGAGCTCAACTCAGACCTGACTTTGAGGGCGTAAATGCATGATTTAGTACAGAGGTTTTGCCCTAATACCACATTGTGTTGACGCGGCTACAACTCTCCTGAACCTGGGGTTCCCCCCCAGACTTCCCACACAGCACTGCAATATACTGTGTACGCATACTCCTGGCTGCTGCAAAGTTGGCTCCCTAGGGATGTAAATGAGAGCTCTGAAATGTCCACATTTCTTAATAGCTAAAGCTAAAAGGAAAGGCAATTCTCACGCCGTGTTTTCCACATTAGCCCATCTGCAGGTAAATCAGCTCAGAATAATGAAGAACAAGACTAAAACTAGCCAATTTTAAGGAGCTTCCATGAGAAGATGGGTCAACTAACTTGAAAAGGGAAGACTGATTGTGCAGCACTTTTGTGCTTCCAGGTCCTGGTGCAGAAGGACATAGCTGTTCTTGGCACTTTCATTTCATTATCCTTCCAGTCTAGCCAGTGAGACCAAGGCATATTTCCCTCTCTTGCCGAGTTCTCTAGCCAACACACTAGAAATTGTTTAAGTAAATCATAGGTGTGCATCTAAGTTTGGGAAGCTTAGCAGAACAAACCAAGAATCTGAACTTTTGAGGCTGCCCATGCACATCCAATAAAATCCAGCACTGTAGCCTGTGCTGTCAGATGATGTATCAGTTGTTCTTGGCTTTCAATCCAATTCCACTGAATGTTTGTATTTTTATGGTAAGTTTGTAAATATCCATGTAGCTGGTAACAACATATACTTTGAAAAGCAGCAGAATGTTATCTGGGCTTGTTGGGAAACCTTTCCAAATGTTAGTAGTCTTCATGGAGTCAGAAAAGGCAGAAACTATGTTTTTCGAAGCCAAATTAATCTGCTGGTTGCTAACAAGCTATGAAATTACCCAGAGTAGCTTCGTACACAACTGTACTATAACTGCTGTCTCACATGCACTGTGATTTACAACAGATCCCAAGAAACAAGATAAAAGCCACTGGTGAGTCAAAGCCAAGTGTCTCACTGCACCATCTGCTCTGCTAACTGAAGTTTTTACCTGGCTTGAGAAAAACCCACTAACGGAGAAGATGGAAAAGATTGCCAACATGTATAATCTAAATAAATCTGAAGAGCAAAAAACCAAACACTGCAAGCTCTCAATGAAAATGCAGTGGGAGCTGCTGTGATCCCTTTGCTCCTTCACTAGGACTGTGTTAGAGCCAGAGAGCTTTATCTGAGCATCTGAGTTGTGGCTGGGAGAACATGGCCCTCTGTGCTGCTGACTAAGACTCAAGTTCAGTAACAAGGAATGTCGTGACCCCTTCTGTGCTAAAGCTACAGCAAACACAGGGTCAGAAGCCAAGGAAGAAGCCGGCAGGACCACACTGGCCCATTTAAAGTGGTCCGCTGATACACACTTTAATTATATTACATAGCTGAAAATTTTTGCCCACTTAAGAATTTCAAGTAACCACACCCAGGAATGTCTTAATACTGTTGTAATTAGGGGTGGGACAACCGGTTCAGATAAAATAAAAAACAACCTGAAACTACACCCAAAACTTAAATGATCCTCTCTCATCCTGTTCAGAGTTGTTTTACCTTTAATCTTTTTTTCTTCTCCACACACCTTTCCAGTTTTGAACAAAGAGGAAGCAGAAATACTGACTATAGCATAGCAGGCTCATCTCATTTCAGTAACTGAAGCCAGCATATATTGCAAATCTCGTTAAAAGTCAAGTTCCTAAATCTCCAGCATGTTTTACACAAATGATCTGTGCTTTATGAAATCCCTCTTAGATACAAATTTCTTAGTCTACCTCCAGGTTTCAACCAAAGAGACTTAATCACCATTCACTGATTGTACTTGTGAGCACCTTATGTTTGCAGTTTAAATGAGCACATGTTTCTGATGACTGTCTACAACAGCCTGGAAAACACCTCACGTCCCAGGCCCCTTCCATGCCCCACCTCCTCATACTGGGGGATACAGCACAAGACAGGACATGTAGCAGGAAGACCTGCATCTTTTCATGGTTTTGGAAGCCTTTCAAAGTCCTGGAAGGTTACTGTCTCTTGCTTCTGTGCTCAGGGTTAAACTGGTTATTAGATTAGAATAAGTAAAGGTGACCCCCTGTCACCCTCCATCAGACTGGGGAGAGGACAAGGCTCTTGTCCTCCCTTTTTCTGTAGCATGGAGCGTCATCCACCTCCTAGCATCCCCTGGGGACTGAAGACTTGCTCTCTTTTTTCTACATTTCTGGAAACTCAGAGCATTTTTGGCTCCTAGGCTGACATGCTTTCATCTGCTAGAGCATGGATTTGCAGAGGAGAGATGCTAGGAGGGAAGGGCTCTTTAGTGACTATTTAGTAGTCCCCATGGCAAATAACTTCTTATGCATTTGTATACCAATCATGTTTAATCCTTCCAGGTGACTCCTTGAGGCCTAGGCACAAAAAGGAAAAGAAATCATGGCAGAAAAATTAAGAATGTGTTGAGACATGACTAAGGGAGTCATATTTTTATGATTTATAAAATAGTCCTAAAAGGTTTTTTTCTTTTTGTTTATTAAAACATTTGTTTTTTTTACCCTAACACTATCAGGTATGCCCCAGCTTCCTCTTTACCTCTTGTTAGTGGTCAGCCTGGAAAAAAACCCTTAAGGGCCTTGGCTTGAGACAGCTCCCAAGGGCTTCAACATCAGCAGCAAAGGAGCTGAATCCTTACTACATGAGCTGAGGTTAGTTTGTCTTTTTGTCCCAGTTGCCTCTGGTTCTTGAGTTACATTCCGCTCTGTTAATTAAAGCATAGTAAACTTTAGTCTGACTAAAAATGACTTCCCTTTCAGCTCGGTAGCATTTCTCTAATGGCAAGTGTCCTCAGCTTCCTGTGATTCTTTCATGGTCTGTACTCTTCAAATTAACACATAAAGTCACAATAGCAAAACCCATACAGGAAACAAGCCATTTACTAAGCTGGTAAAAACCCCACATACAGTTTTACAAGTTTCAGACACTAAGGGTATGGACTCCTGCATCACAGGGAGTCAAATGAGGGAGCTGTAAATGGGGTTGGGGCAATAGCATGGTCATTGACCCCAGCACTGCACCCCTCACCTGGGTTAGCTCTGGCCAGCTTCACCTGATACCCCAATTTTTAATGCAAAGAGCAGCAGGGAAGCACAAATGGAGCCCACCCCATGGTAACACCATGTACTTACATTCCTAGCTCTTCCCCACACCGCCCTGAAAGCCTTCATCTTTCAAGGTCTGAAAGCACCTGGCTTTTGGCAGGGGTAGCCAGGGAGGGTGGGCAGCTGGCCAGGAAACGTCTCATAGGTGACGAACCAAGCCAGGCCATAAGCCCCTGCAGCCTCCATGTGCCCCAGCGGTTTGCTGCGGGGACACAGGGGGCTGGAGGAGCAATGAGGAGGGCTGCGCGGCTCGCCAGGCACTGAATCACCTCCTCCAACAAGTACTGTGCTGCATGCAGTTACCAGGACTCTTTAATTTCCATCTCTTATTGCACATTCTTTTCCCCTTTAATTTTTCTTCCTCTCCCCCAGTCCTCCCTCACACGCTGTGACCTTGGTGCAAAATGAACATGCTTAATCAAAAAGGAAAGAAAAACAAGTGCAGCCTTGTGCCACCACCTGTAAGCTGTCCTGAATATATTACCTGTATGGTGCCAGACAGTGACGTTCCCAGCCACCGTGAGCGAAGTACAAACACTACCTCACACCAATGGCATGTGCGTAGGAACAGAAAAACAACAACAGAATTCCTGTACACATTACTTCAGTCTTGCAGACTTTCTTTTTTTAATGTTATTTTGGCTCAACATGGGCATTAGAGGCACACTCTTGATTTACTTTATTATTTCTTCAGATGTGCATGCAGTTTGTTGGCTGGTTAAGCCACTTTCTAAAGCTCTTCATACACTTTAAAACAGCTGAACAATACTGCAAAATTATAGGCAAGGCTCCTTGTTGGTTAAAAATGTAGGAAATATTAGAAGACGGCAAACACCAGATCATCTCCCTGCCAGTTTCTGAGCTCTTGAGGTGCGTGCTATCAAATTGCTAAGCTTCCTTGTCACAGTCAGAAAGGCTGGAAACTTGTTTAGCTTTGTTTTAATCCTGCAGTTCTCCCCTTCTCACCTTGGCAGCTGGGTAGCAGAGCTGCAGGTGACTCTTGCTCTGTGAAGGAATTGCACGAAAGCTTAAAACACGGGTAGTTTTTAAAGGACCAACCAAAGCAGCAGTAGTAACACATTTGGCAGTGACGCCAGGTCTCAGGAAGATAATTTTCTCAGCTATTCTAATTGAACATGTGCCTCCCTCATGAAGGCACCTACTGATTTTCTGGAGACAGGGGCATTTAGCAGTAAGATGGCATCAAGAGGCCTTCTGTAATGCCTTTGACATGGTCCCCCACAACATCCTGCTCTCTAAATTTGATGTCCACACATCAAATCCAAACATGGATTTGATGTGTGGACTATTCAGTGGATGAGGAATTGGTTGGGTGGTCACATCCAGAGGGTAGTAGTGGTCAATTTTTTAATATCCAGATTGAGATAAGTGATTGGTGTCCCTCAGGGGTCCATACTGGGATCAGTACTCTTTAATATCTTCATCAGTGACACAGAGGAGGGGATCGAGTGGGATTGAGTGCACCCTCAGCAAGTTT
>NW_010528138.1:0-353 GCF_000687285.1 Phaethon lepturus
GCACCCACAACAACCTGTGGGATGACATGCCAAGGCTAGAGGGATGGGGTGCTAGCGAGGCCCCTCAGCCTGTTGCACTAGAGAAAGACCTCAGAGGAACTAAAGGAGGTTCCTCTAAGAGGGTGACAAGGCCCCAAGTGCCTCTACACCAATGCATGCAGCACGGGCAACAAACAGGAGGAGCTGGAAGCCACCATGCTGCTTGAAATCTATGACCTGCTCACCATTACTGAAACTTGGTGGGATGAATGGCATGACTGGAGTGTGGATATTGACAGCTTCAGGCTACAGGCAAGAAAGGCGGAGATGTTGCCCTCTACAGCAAGAAATGGATAGAGTGTGAAGAGCTGTCT
>NW_010528139.1:0-44402 GCF_000687285.1 Phaethon lepturus
TTGTTAAATTTCATGAGGTTCCCCTCCACCCCACTTTCCAGTCTGTCCAGATCCCGTTGAATGGCAGCACAGCCTCCTGGTGTATCAGCCATTCCTCCCAGTTCTGTATCATCAGCAAACTTGCTGAGGGTACATTCCAACCCTTCATCTAGGTCATTGATGAAGATGTTGAACAAAACCGGACCTAGTACTGACCCCTGGGGAACACCACTAGCTACAGGACTCCAACTGGACTCTGCGCCGCTGACCGCAACCCTTTGAGCTCTGTTGCTTAACCAGTTCTCAGACACAGCCCAAATTCTTATTTTGGCTATATATGTTCTAATTTTGCTGAAATCTAAAATGCTTTTTGTCCCTTAGCTCCAAATGTTAGGCTTCCCTTAATTCATAATCAAACTGGAAATGTTAGCAAGATGTCTTTTAAATTACATCAATTGCAGAATTAAAGTTACTGAAAAGGGAAGAATCTGGGGACAAGGAAGAGATGGGGCAGGAAGATTTTGGACCATGTGACTGACCAATAAACCCCTACAATGGAAGAAAGCTTAGAGGAGACCCTCAAGGGTGATGTACCCATGAAGCTCAGGGAATAACGTAGGATGTGACTGACCACAGCTGATACAAATTTGACTTTTTTGCAAAGGAGAGTGGCCTTTGTTTTAGGTAAACAGCTATCAACTGTTGAGTGGGTCAACTGGTAGCATAAATGTTTCCCCCTGAGTTCATTAAAAGAGTGTGAATGTCTCCCTGAGTCAGCCAGAACAGCACTGGGGGACTGAATATGTGGCTCAGCCCAACATAGGTATAAAAGCTAGACAACTAGGAAAAATATTTCAAAGACAACAACAGACTTGAGATGGCTTCAACCTATGTATTCCTTCCCGGTGACTGGGGATGCCCAGCATCATGACAGTGAGCATATTGTAGAGATTGATAAGGGGAATCTCATTAGTATTGTGATTAAATTGTTTACTGCAATTGCTATATATATTTTGCTAAGTGTAACTTACATCGGTATTATGATTTCAATATATTTTGTATCACTCTGTTAAATCAGAAATCCCATGTAACACCAACTATCTTTAAATAAGTAAATTTGATATTAAGCATTGCACCCTCCACACATGGGATATCTAAAAGAACCTGGTCAGGGAGTATTGGACTCTTGACAGGCCATTCTTGTCTTCTCCCAGTACTGGGTTGCTCTGGGGATGCTGCTGATCTCTGAGAAAGTGATAAGAAATAGTGTTAGCTTGCCAAAGCTGCAGTAACTTTGTTGTGAATGCAGTCCTTCAGCCTCCTCTGCCTCAATAACCCTTGTGCATGGAGCAAGTCAGAGAAATCATGTGTTTCCTAACGCATATGACAAGTCTTTTAAAGGAATTTTTTTGCTATTGTAATATTTCTTTGCAGTACAATAACAACAACAACAACAAAACCAACAACAATAATAATAAAAATACTTAGTGCCTCTCTTTTCAAATTGATAGCATTTAATGTTTGGGCTCCTGGGAAATCCTGGGACAGTGTATTTGGAGATGCCTACTTTTTAAATTTTCTTGGTTGCTTTGAAAATTCCCTCTCATGAGTACATTAAAAGAAATTCTTTTGTTAAGTTTGCTGGAATCCTGCACATTTCAGAGCAAGAGAGATTCAAATAACATGTTTCTTTCTTCAAAGACTGTAGAAGAGGCCTATGTACCTTTCAGACTATATAGTATTTGATTTTTCATTCTTAGCATGCACTGCAATAAACATCACCACCAAAGTGTTATGAGTGAGTTTTTCAGTTCCGATGATGACGAGTGTGACTCCCATAACCTCAGAGTAAAAGGATCTGTCAATGGAAGGCATAGAGGCTGCTTTCCTCTGGCTGTGGCTCCTTTATAACCAATTCCCTTTGCAGTGGGGATGAATTAGAGAGAAAAAACTATTTTGAATACTGTTTTCATAAAACCTCTCAGTCCTTCTACCTCTGGGCCAAATTATGACTCCCAGTTCCACTATAGCTTTGCAATATCAATAAAGTCAGCAGTCTCTTCTACTCTGTTTTCCTCTTCAGTTTAAGATGTAAAAACTGGGGTAGAAATTACTGAATTTAATAAGTTTTTTGTATGCATAAATTTAAGGGTATATTTTCTTTCCTTACATTTTTTGAAGGTGAGTTTCCTTTAGAAATACCAATCCCGTAGTCCCAGTTGAACCAGCACTGTTTGACAAATTACAAATGCCATGAAAGCAAGTCATAATCCACTAGGGAACTCCCCTCTCCTCCCTGCTGTAAGGATATTTATAGCTAGAAATAAAAAATGCATACACAAAAAGAAGATATAAACAGCAAATGATAAACAAGTGCTCCAGAATTGAAAGTCTGTAGAAATTTTTAGATGACCCCAAATGATTTCCCATTTTTTTAAAAGAACACTCTGTCCACTTCATGGCTTGACCAAGGTAAGGCAAAATAAAGAATGAGGCAAGTGCTCTTATGGCACTTGTCAAAACTGGGAAAGGAATGTGTGTGAACTTTTAGGGAGTTTTGCTATTAAGAATTAATATCTCTTAGTTGAAATCAGTCATTCATGAGAGGGGGGTGGAAATTCATGGCTTACAGATATCTGCCTGGGAGGGATGCAAGTGGTAAATGGGCTGCAAGTCACTTAACTGCTGGTACAGAAAACACTGTAAAACATTTAATTTTAGTGACATCTGTGCTCTCACACTGTTTTTGTTAACAAGGATAAATAGATACTCCCTGTGTTGTTTGTAGTGTCTAGTGGCAATAGAACTAGAGACCCATCTGTATTGCAATATCTGACAAGTTTTAGACACCCTGGGAAGGCTCAGATGTAGACATTTGTGTATGTGGGAAAATTGCTATACTTAGTGTAAAACCTTTAGACTTAAAAAGATTTAAATATTTAACAGCTAAGCGCTTGATTCAGAGATCGGTTCTTTTTCTGTAAGATAGGTAGCGCAGGAGGAAAGAAAAGCGCAATGGTCAGGTCTTCTGCAGCTAGTGAGATGGAAACGGAAAGCAGAAGGACAGGAAGGAGGGACATTTCTTACGGCGGCAGCAGTGCAGGCAAAGGGACAGGCAGCAGTAGAAGGATGCAGCCTTGGAAGGGCACTGATTTCCCCTATGCCAGGTGAATCAAGTATTGAGGTGAAGCGAGCTTGCAGCCAGTGAGTGCAGCACTACCCAGGGCACAGGGTCAGCTTGAGAGTGAACGTTTTTACACCGTGCTTGGGAATGAATAGAGTCTGTTACATGTGTTTTAAGGGCATGTCACAGAAATCAGTGCAATTTCTTGGTGCTGTACAGCACTGAGCTGAGGACTAGTTGGTGGGCAGTGCTGTGCAACATAGGCTACAGCCTGCTACTGGGTGGGCAGGGATTGACCTGCTGCCTCTGGAGGACCTCAAGCTCTGGGGATCCTCCTGCCAGCCCTAGTGCTAGTATGAGACTTCAGTTCTTCAGTAGCTTCTGCCTGCTACTGCCTCCTATAATGCTGGATCCTGGTGCAGTACCAAAACATTTGAGGCAGGGGCTAGCGGGAGAGCAATGGTTATGTCTTCTTCAGGTTTTCCTCAGTAAAACTGGGTCTTCTCTGCAAGACACAGATGGCATTCACCAACACATGACTCGCGATACAGATGTCATGGAGCAAGTCACTGGGAAGCAGTGAAAATCTTCTGAGAATGACCTGCTCTGTTCACTGTTGACACACCAATTGTGGTTGTGTCAAATGGTTGAGGGCTGGAGGTATGTACAGGTGTGAAAGGGGGAAAAATCCCACATGCCAGTGCTTTGCAACAGCAGGTTGTGTGGCTGCTGGCTCATTGCAGATGTAAGTGAAGCTTATGTGGTCCCTGGTTAACAGAAGCAGCCTTTGGGTTATGAAATTATACTCTTTTCAAGGTCCTCACATAAGTAAAGAGCTTTGAGGGAGTAAGCCCGTGCAAATCTGTGAGACTGCAAGAGGAATTAATCTGCTTTTGAAGCTGGAGATCTAAGCAAACCTAAGACCCCTGCTTTTTTTATCTCACTGCTGTATTTATTATTGTTTTTCAGTGGCATTTGCTTTTTAGTGTAAATATTAAATTAACTGACTCTCCCTAATTTCTTGGGTCATGACTGATAATAGTCTGGAAGAAGACTACAGCACAAACATGAACTTTGTAAACTCTCACCATGAGCTCTTTGTAAACTCTCCTTCTACTCTTCACCCTAGGGACAATTCGTATCTGACTTATGAGTACAGTTCTCAGCAGACAGCTAATCTTGTTCTATAAACAAACTGACTACTATTCCCTTGGGAAAAAAAACAAAAAAACAAATAAATGGACAATCTATGAAATCAATGTTCAAATCCAAAGGAGAAGCACACAGCCAATGCTTGGCATCTGGGTTGGTTTTCTTTACTTTTATTCCCTCTTGATGACATCTCTGCAAATCATCAGCTGTTTCAATGAAAGTCCATGCACCTTTTTTTTTTTCCTGTGAAGGAGAATGAAACAGCTAAATTTGCTGTTTGAGAATCCAGGAGAGTTGCAACTTATCTAAGGGCTTTCATTTATATCTATTCTAGTCAGTGGGAATGTTAGAAAGGAGCAAGGAAAAGTGCATGAGTGGTATTTTTCACATAAATAAAAGCTATGATTTAGTCCTACTGTATGAAAGCCAGTGGAATAATTATTTTATCAATCACTACAGCAACCAAAGTCTCCTGCCCTGAAGTCCTCCCTAGCTACAAGGACTTGTAAATCCTATTTTGATCTGGGACCTGAAATTCCTCCTCACATTCTGCCACCTCCCCAAGGACTACAAACTGGCATTCAGTGGAGCGCTTTGAAGATGAGATATGTCAGATAATCCCCATCAAGTCATTCTTGGCGCTCCACCAGCCATTTGGCTATCAAGGCTGTAGGCACCCCACAGTTTCTAGGAAGGCTCAGAGGTGCTGGCATGTGAGGTGCACCCTCTCAGAACTGTTTACACTCCCCTCACTAAATACAGTGATTTTCAGGACCACAGATATTCCCCGGAACAATATTGCTAATCCATCAATTTGTCATAATATGATCATGTTGTTATAACATTGATGTATTATTTGATATCAGATTGAGTCTGTTGAGCTAGATGAGCTGATTTTCTCATATAGGGAACTTTATTGATGCTTTAGGTGCACTACTATGCTGTACTCTTGACAGTGAAGCAAAATCCTAAGCAAGTTTTTGTTTAATTCATAGAAAAGGCTATGGAAAAAAAGATTTTGTCAGATTTATAATTCTGTTTTGGCAAAGATTAGCTAAATGTAGAAAGAATACTCCATGGAAGGTTGTGAATCATCACACACTCATGATCATCTGTATAGTAACCTAAGGGTTTAACCCCATTCTTTGATCCTCAGATCCTGCCATGACTCCAACTCCACCAAGGAAAGGCTACGTTTGAGACCCTGGTCTTCGTCCCGGGACCACACTGTACAGTTCAGTGAACCAGCTGTTACCAGGGTTGTAGTCCACTGCAAGTCCACCCCAAGCCCTGGTTTCCCACCCAAGAAGGGTGTTGCAGCCTAACTTAAAGCACAAATCAGAACCTCCCAGTACAGAGGACTGGTTGCAGAACTCTAGGTCTTCCCTAGCAGCGATGGGGTGAAACATTTAATTTGGTTGCAAACAGACTTTGCCCAGAAAATTACTTAATGATTGCTCAGGTATCACCACCACTCCAGAAAGTTACAAGTTCATGTTGTATGTTTCTGAGAAGTGTATAACCTGAAGGGGGAGCGGGCGGGAACAGATTTCCACACTATCCTACCAAAATCCTGGGTGTTTTGTTCACTTCCTAGGATATCTTGCAAAGAAAATATCATGTCTGCAAATGTGCTGCTTAGGGACATTTTATGCATCACAGCTTCCACCCCGCCTGTGTTTGGAGATGACAGAAGTAAATTATAGAGACTCGTAGGTATCTATGAACAAGCCAGTCTGCAGATTCAGATGCTCAGTTTACAGAGATGGTTCTGAATACCAAGACAGAGTGTGTTCACCCAAAATGTAGTCCATTAGAGGAGAAGGTGAGACAGAGCATCTGAAGACACTGCTGCACATTTTGAACTATGAGCTGCAGAGGCCAGTGCAGATAAAAAGTCACTTGCATGGTGAAAATTTTCAGTCCATAGTAAGGAACATACACTGATAGCAGCTAGTGACAGGTCAGTGAAATCCAGATTTACTGTCTCCTTTCTCAAATCTTTCCACTACTGGATGAGTCCCCTGTAGGTACTTTTCAAAGACTCTGGCTATAAGTATATAATGTTGTTGACAAAGAAGAAGGTCATGAGACATTGGATTTCCTATACATAAAAGTTCAAGAAGAGAAAGACAGAATGTTTTCCTGCTAATAAAAAGGACATACTTTAATCAACATGGGGTTTTTCATAAAAGAGGAGACATCAAACCTCGTTTAGATTTGGTTTGAATTAAGCTGGCACAATCTGGCCTCGATAAATGTTGATATATGAAGAATTCCCTTCTCTATTAGCATGAAACAAACCTCTCAGGTTTTTTTATGTGATGAGAATGGCATAGACTATCTGGATCTTAATTGCATGTCACTGTATCTTTGTTACAAGATCAGAAAGAAAGAAAGAAAGATGGATGGATGGATGGATGGATGGATGGATGGATGGATGGATGAATGGATAAGCTGGGAAATTTTCTGCTAGCCTTCATTTTCAGTTGGTTGCATTTCACCTGAGAAGATATTTTCATAGGACAGAGAAATTCCTATTTACAGGTATACTTACAACTATGAAAGTACAAAATGGTGAATTTACTGAGTAGGTCACTATTCATTATTCTATCTGTTTCATGAAACTGATCCCAAGTAGCAAATTTGAGCAAGAGGGTCATAATTTCTAGAAGATGAAAGCTGACTCCAGCGAGCTCATCAGATGAATTCCTGCATTGTCAGGAGTATTAATAACCAATCCTTTGTACAGGGAGATTCCTGAAATGAGAAGAAAGATGTCTGTGCTGACCCATCTTACTGTTTGTTAACACTTGGGATTTCCAAATAGCAAAGCAAAGCTATAGTCCTTGGGAAGCTGACGTTATGACAGTTTCAAAGTCTGTTTCTTTGGAAAGAAAGAGAGTTAATTTTCCCTCATCACCCTTTGTCAGATACCTTTGAGGCACGAAGAATAAAATGTAGCTGTCGATCTTCTTTTATTTGACTCTTGCAGAGCATCATACGCCTCAGCATTAAACAGGAAAATCTCTGTGGGTCTAACATTGTCCTCCTCTGGAGAAGGGCTTTTTATGCTCCATTTGATGATTCAGCACCAGTACTTTTTTTGTTGTGTGTTTTTTTTTTTTTTCCAAATCTGAATTCAATTACTACTTAGCCAAAACCCAGCGATCAAAGTAATAGCTAACTGGTCCAGTAATTCTCCTCAGACTCTTTTACCAGCTGTTCCTCTCTTTTAAAAGCATTCATGTTCTACTCAGGCTTTTTATGAGTTATGCCACTTCTTCAGGACCCCAGTTTGCCATTAGACTGAAGGATATTTCCTTTTAAGGTATTGAGGGTATTTCTGAAATGGCTGCTGGTAAATCATGTGAAGCAGAACACAGCACAGCTTGCTTTAGTTGCAGGGAGGACTGGATAGGGCACTTTAAGAGGTCATTTTCCTCTTCAATTTAGCTGCTTGTGTTTTCTTTCAAAGTCTTTAAAAAGGGTCTGCGACTATATCCCCTCATTTTACAGTTGTCAGTTGCTTTTTTTCTAAATATGTACTGCAGCCCAACGTGGAGAAAAAAAGCCCTGTGCTTAATGAAAAATCATCTGCTATGGAGCATTTCAGTCCTACACTAAGGAGGCATGATACATCACCGTAGCACGTGCATAGAAGACAAGATGCTACCTGTATGTATCTATTTTATCAGGTTTGCAAACTACACCTTATTCCAAGTGTTTTAAAGCAGAACCATATATTTAGAGTTTCGTGTACTGGCCTTTTAATCCCAACAGGATACACAGGATATTTTGGGCCCCTCACTACAAGAAAGACATTGAGGTGCTGGAGCATGTCCAAAGAAGGGCAATGAAGCTGGTGAGGGGACTGGAGCACAAGTCTTATGAGGAGCGGCTGAGGGAACTGGGGTTGTTCAGTCTGGAGAAGGCGAGGCTGAGGGGAGACCTTACTGCTCCTTACAACTACTGGAAAGGGGGTTGTGGTGAGGTAACAAGTAACAAGCAATAGGACAAGAGGAAATGGACTTAAGTTGCGCCAGGGGAGGTTTAGATTGGATATTAGGAAAAATTTCTTCACCAAAAGGTTTGTCAAGCATTGGAACAGGCTGCCCAGGGAAGTGGTGGAGGCACCGTCCCTGAAAGTATTTAAAAGACCTGTTGATGTGGTGCTTAGGGACATAGTTTAGTGGTGGACTTGGCAGTGCTGGGTTAGCGGTTGGACTTGATGATCTTAAAGGCCTTTTCCAACCTAAATGATTCAATGATTCTATAATGTCCCTTTCCTTGTGCTGAATGGACTTAGCAAAGGCTTTCTCAATATAATTCCTTTCAAAAGTAGAATCTATCAAATAAGCTATAACAGCACAATTTATTCTGTTGCTTAAAATCAATTCTCCATCAGTATGGGCAATAGCTAAACCTTCCACAAAGCTGGGATTTACAAAGAAAATCTTTATGCAGAGATTGCCAACCACTGCATCACTGCATATAGATCATGGTTTGAGTTGTTTCATAGTACAAGATACTCCTTTTGGTTTTAAAATAAAGTTGCTTCTATTACTATTGCTGGGCCCTGTGAGAATTAGGGAAAAGTGCAGTTCCTACATCTATTGATTTTCCAAAGTTTTGGAGGCAATGATTGAATGCTTCTGTGACTCTCTTGTATAAACAAAACCCTGAGAAAACCATTGAAGGAAGCCAAACACGTAACTTTGCAGGATTACTCCTTCTAGGGTACAAGTTCAAGCTTGCCTGGGAGCGTTGCCGTGCAGTGGAATATGGTGATCTATGCTGGAAAACTGTGGGAAGGTTCCTGTGTCTGATGGTGCCCTGTTGCAGCTAACATGGCCTCACACAGGCTTTGGGCACACTTTGGCAGGCACCATGCCCAGCCGCAGGCAGCTGCCACCTTTGCTGGTACAGGCAGATCACCAGCATTGCTGCAGCTTTGAAGATAGCCCAACATTGAGCAAGATGCCCTCCAGGAGTCCCTCCCAACCCCTGTTTTTCTGCAGTTGTAGGAGCTGAGTCTTTTCATGTCCTCAGTGCCTGGCAAATGAAATTATTAGTATAGACATATCTATAAGACCTATGCAATAGTCTAAAGACTGAGTAGTTTTTTTCCCAACAGGTGGCCATTTTCAGGATATTCCTTTTGAATTTGTGGAGGCCATTCCTCCTGAGAGCATGCATCTGTCTGTTTTTAGACCTGCTGGCACAAACTCTAGGATGTATTGGGCCTGCTGAGATCTTGCTTGTGAGTTCTTCCAAATAGCTGTGGAGAAGAAAGGTCTGCTTTCCTGCACATTGCATGGGGAGAACGGAGGTAGTGACATGGTCCAGGCAAGCGTCTCATGACCTGCACAACAGTCTGTATGCAGCCTTAGCAATGGTGAAACAGACTATTAAAATTTTTGTAATGCCAGAGTATATATAATAGTCTTTGCCAGGCTTTCAAGACACGCAGGCTGTTACCATCAGTAAAGTTGCATACTGAAACCTCACAACCTGGGGAAAACGAGTCTTGAAAGAGTTGCTCAAGGTTCCTTTCAGTACTCATATTAATAAAGCTTGTACTTTGGCCTAACTTACAAAGAATTTGAAAATATTTTAGCAATTCAACACTTTGTGGATTTACCGTGCTCCCACAGCTGTGGGAATGCACTTCCTTCCTGGCAGAAGGTCCTAACACTCTTTCTTTTTCATTGGGAAACAAAACAGGTGTCTTCAAGCTTTATGCATCTGGTAGAGACATAATTTTTTGTTCTCTGAAAAGTATATTCTTATATTTTCTCTTCAAAATGCTGATTGTAGATTTTAAATGATCTAGGTCCTTTTCAGTATAAACTGTGCTAATCCAGGTTCCCAGACTGCTTTTCTGTGGTTGTATAGTTACATGTCTCCTTCTGCCTTGTTTTCCCATGCTGTGAAGTGGGAAAATGGGTTTCCATTCAAAATACCAATAATATGAAAAAAGAGGCACCATTAGGAGCATGCTTTTGCTCAGACAGTCCCAAAGGTGGGAGGAAGTAAATTTCTAAGTATACAATATTGTATTCCTTGGTTTTATTTTAAAAATATATGGTTGTGTAAAATCATAATAACAGTTTCTTCACTAGGTTTAAGTTTTTAATGCAAGGCAGATAGCACTAACCAAAGGAGCATTGCAAAGATGAAAAAAAAAATCACTTTCATGTTTTTCAGCTTCCTAACAAATATTGAATTCTCCACCTGTTTCTTCCATTAAGAGATGGCCAACACAGAATAGCCAATAGCGTTTAAAGTTGTACACTGAGAGAGTTTTACCTAGAAGCATATCCCTAAATGTCTTAACAAAAGCAAACTGATACCTTAAATTCCCAAGATTTTTTCTGCTTCTGATTTTGTTGTGTTTTAGGCTCATAGCAAAACAAATAAATACAATGGACACTTTTGTTCTTTTTGCTTCATGTAATGGCAAAGATTGTACTTTAACACTTTACAATCTTTAATTTGGAACATAAAACAGAGATGGTGGTATGCAGAGAAAAGCTTAACATTATTTACAGCAATTTCTTTCATATCTGTCATTTTTGACTGTGCAAGAGTTTTTTAACTGAAGTTCATCAGCTGCCTGAGCTGCGCTTACATACCTGTGGATCAACAATACAGTTTACAAGTAGGACGTTTCTGCAGCATTTCAAGCTTCTCCATCTTGCAGTCAAACAGAAACAGTACTGGAATCTGTAAACAGACTATGGCTGTATCATGTCTGGATGAATTCAAACCTCTCTCTCCAAGCAACTTTTTCAGATCCAGAACTCCAGGAAAATGTTTAATGTGCAGAGAATTACAATGAGTTGGGATACACGAAGATGATGTGTTCAGATCTGTCTGAGCACTAAACTGTAAACACTGATACAACAAATTGACAGGATCATTGTTAAGTCTGATCATCCCAATTCCTTATGCAACCAGATTTTCTTCTTCGTAAGTTTCTAAAGAAAATGGGAGGGAGTGAGAAAGGATGATGTGCATTTCCCAAAGGAATCATCAGGACACAGCAGGGTTGAGTAGCCACACCTGAGAGCTGAGAAATGTTCTTACATCACACAGGATAGTCATTAACCACCAGTAGCCAGTTCGGTACTTTTACTTTCTTAACCTGCAAATAATTTGCTTTCCAAGACTCTCAGTCAACAGGTTTTACTCAGAGTTTTCAGAAAACTTCTCATTTCCTAGGCAAAAGTTATCCTCTCTCAAATCCTGAAATATTTAGACATCCCACCTGTCAAGCAAGCAAGTCTGCTTAAGATTTTTTTGTTCCTCGCAGAAGGTAAACATTTTCCAATTTCAGGTGCATTTCTTTTGGCCAAATGTAATATATTCCTCTTGTGGGGTGCAGAAGTGCTGACACATTAAGGACAGCATTTGGAAACTCTGGCTGACAGTTTTCATGCTTTACAAAGATAATAGCACCTTCTATAATGTAGCACATAGCATCCTACAGTTTATGAATTATCATGAGACTGTTTCCTGTTTGTGGCCTCTGAAATCAAATTGTGGATGCTCTCATGCCTGCTGATGTCTTCCTGATTCCCTTGCCTATAGGTGTGCCTGTGGATGGGAGTTTCTCAGAAAGTTTCCAGCAGAACTTCCAGATGTTGTGCAGCAGCAGAATTAAAAGGTTTAGTGGTTTCCTTCTCTGACCTGTTCTTGTGCATGTGTGTGTGCTGTGTGAGTGTAGGGTGTGTATACATACACACACGAAGCATATGAAGACAGTAAAGCTCAAAGGACTGCAGTGTTGCCAGAACTGCAGTGATTATCTTACCATGTATAAGTAGCCCCTGCAAATAACAGAACATATAGAATAGAGTATTATAAACTTTTCAATTGGGAAGAAAACCTTTACAACACCTCACATTATTCACCACCCAGTCCTCAACAAAAACGGGAATGTAGAAACATTTGAACATTTACAGCATTTACATCTTTACAGAAATGCATGTAATTGTCTTCCCCTCTATTGAAGCACCCATGCACATTTCATGCATTTTTCCTCTTACTATGGGTTTAGGACTATCCTTTCGTCCAGTATTCCTCCTCTTATTTAAGTCTTTTTGTTAATAAACAGATGAAATGTTAGCCATATCAGCTTAATTTACCGTAACTTTTCAAGTAGCATCAAAATGCTTGATAGTTTAAAAACATAATCACAAAGCGGCGTTTCTTGTAAAGAATTAATCTGTCCTGCATGATTTACAAAAGATCACTGGCTTTCATCATGATGCAGACAATTCTGTAAGCAAGACACAGACTGTAGTTATTAAAAGGCATATGGTCAAAACAGGAAAATGTGGGCATGCTCATTTACAGTTATAAAATAATTCATGTCTACTTCATGCCTGTAATTGCCACTCTGTCCAGGAAGTCAAGGGCTTTTTAGATTAAAAAAAAAGTGTAAATTATCATGTTTTTATGTTTTTGTTTCATTGCAATTAAATTAAACCTTAACTTTATAGATCACATCATCCCTCCCACCATATGCAATGCAAAAAAGATCCATTTGGCAACATGATAACGAAATGAACATTCCTCCAACACCACTCTTACACCAGCACACAACTGAAAATTTTCTCCTTTTCCTTTCAAGCCACAAGTTTCCTTTCCTACAACTTCTAAGAGCAAACATGAAAATACAGTTTTTTGAAATAAGCCTCATGTTTTGTTCAGCTGTTGTGAGACTGGATTTTCACTGTTGTCATGAGAACTTGAATCTTTCTTTAAGGAAGGAAAATTGAAGTGCTTGAAGTCACAGGTGTCCTGAACATCTGGCAAAGGAAAACAGCCATTGATGTCAAGAACACACTCCATGTAAAAACGTTAGTGGTAAAGTGGTGGCAGCTGGCAGTCCTGCAGCTGCTCCCTAATCACTCCTGCTAGTTACCTGGGGGGATCACTTTGTGCTTTGGGATTACACCACAAAGCTCATGTGAGCATCTGAATATGCCACACAGTGGCTGTGACAACTGGTTTTACATTTCCAATCAGCAGAAGACACTCTAGAAAAGATGCCTCCTTGTCTTCCATTACAGATGCAAGACACTTTACCACCAGTTTGGGAGAGGATTCAAGGCCTTGTCAGACAAAGAAAAATTACAATTTAGATCAGTGATTGATGAGACCTCTTTAAATTGCCAGAAGAATTAATTTGAGCCCTCTGTGTCTTGTAAGCTCATGGCTGTCTGCTTTCAGTTGTTTATTTCCAAACACAGCATTTTCATTTCTATCAGAGCTCTTCTACAAACATTTCAGTTCTTACTTCTGCAAAGCCTTTTCTGCACTGAAATTCCTTCATATTACACACGCCGCTTTCTGGTTAAATTATTCCTCTTCACCTTTTCCTGCAGCCAACATCCATCCACACCCTTTATTAGGGCAGCATGCAGATTTTGGTGTTTGCCACATGTGTCTTGATAATTTACACAATGTTGCAATATTCTCCCTATATTCTTCACTTATTTAAGGGCCTTGACTTAAAACATATTATCAGACCTGAGTTGTGAATGATACAGACTCATTTCTGTCAGACTTTAAATACTCAGATATTTATTATTCCTACAGAAAATGCATGCAGCTACCCCAGTAACAAAAATATAAATAGCCATATGGTAGATGTCTTCAAGTGATGATGTATTACTGTGGACAGTTTTTGTTATGTTATAGTTTTCATGAATTCCTCATTAACTTCCAATTGTTATTTTTGTTTTTATAAACAGCTCTTTAGTTTAGAAATGTGTTGCAGTTTATGTCACAAAGCACTCATTCTTTGGTTTGAAGAGCATCCTACCTGTGACGGACCTTTCATGTAAGGACACTGGCCTCAGGTCTCAAGGGGAAAGCTGGTAGAAAGGTGCCTGGGAGCCCCAGAACCTCTTCATTTTTTGTGAAAAGAAAGTTGTCCTTAATGGTGCAGAAAACCTTCTGTACAGCTAAAATAATGGGTTACACTCATTAATTATGAGACTTTTGCAGACTCTTACATTAGTTAGCAGGGAAATGCCATGCACTAGGTATTTTGAGGCCAAGCAGATGGAGCATATTGTGTAACCAACATCTGTAGTAATAACAAATGAACTTTCCAAATACACATCCATGTATGAGGTGGGGAACATTATGGTTCATACTGGTGGTGACCCGAAGCTATGTAATCCTGGGGTAGGGACACCCCTCCTACAACTGTTCCAGACTCTCTTGTAGGCAATGATTAACACTGTAAAGTGAAGGTCTGGGAGACAGAGGTGTAAGTCAGCCTTTGCTAGTTACATAGGCTCCTAAAGACAAATAGCATTCATTAGCATTTCTTAAGAAACCGTCTACAGACCATCACATTAGCTGAGGAGAAACAAGCTGTGACTCTTTCCTGTATGTCTGTTAAACTCACCATCAAGGGTTTAATTCACTTTATCTGTTTAACTCAGGAACCTCCAGAAAAGCTCATTCAGATCTGAAGACATCTGGAACGAGAAATACCAGTAAGACATTTACCCATTGTTTGTTCTAATCCTCAATGCAGCTGCCTATTTCTTGCCGGACACTTCAGCAGGTTGTGTCAGTCCATCCAGGCTCCATCATCATGATTTTAGCTGTACAGAAGGTTTTCTGCACCATTAAGGACAACTTTCTTTTCGCAAAAAATGAAGAGGTTCTGGGGCTCCCAGGCACCTCTCTACCAGCTTTCCCCTTTAGACCTGAGGCCAGTGTCCTTACATGAAAGGTCTGTCACAGGTAGGATGCTCTTCAAACCACAACTGGGTTTGGATAATATGCCTGTCCACTTCATGGGGTCCATATCAATGAAAACAAACAAACTTTGTTTTCAGACAAAATTGTGTTTTTCCACAGAAAGATGAAACTTGTGGTAAAAGTCTTTAGAAACGTATTTTGCCACCAGAAAGAGTCTGAAAGCTCACATCCCACTCTCCTCTGGTTCTCCTGCATCTCCCGAGGCATGGTAACTGTGCTGGGGGAGTCCAATGTGTCCATCATCATTGATGGGTCTTGGACTCAACCTTTCCATGGGTGCTCACCCTGCTAAAGGGCTGGTACCCTGTTGAGGTGGTTGAGCTGTACTTGTTTAGGACCACATAATGCTGGGAGAGCAGAGACAAGTGGCCCTGAAAGAGCAACACCTTGAGCTGTATCAGTATTTGGACAAACTGAAGAGGAAGACTGTGTTTGCCTCAGTGTTTAAAAAAAAAATCAGGCACTGGATCTCCTCAGAAGCTGTCACCATTGCCGCAAAGAGGCCCAGATCGCCATTACACTGGCACCACACTGTGGACATTTGCTACCACTGCAAAAACACTTGTGCTTTTGAGACATATTTCATATTCTGGGGTAAAACATTTTAAAAATACATATTTATCCTATGGGATAAAGTAACCCAGAGGTTCAGAAATATCCGCTTGATGCTGCCACATGACCTGCCTGTGACAGGCAGTGGGTAGGAGACATTTTAGGCACCGGGCCTGGGAGGGGTAGGAGGCCTGTTTTGCACCCTGTCATCGCCTGCCTTCCCCACAGAGTCAGCGGAGGAGGTGGACTGTGAAGGGGAAGAGTCAGCTCCACGAAAAATGAAGCGCTTCCTTCTCTCCCTGGCAGAGGAGCTTGAGCAGGCACCTTCCCACTACAACCCTGGGCCTGGGTGGCGGCAGTGGCAGCCATCCCACACCAGGTCGGGCTGGGCTGCCGGCACCCTGTGTTACCTCCTCTCACCCCTCTTCTGCACCAGCACACATCAGGAACTGCGCTGGTGAAAGCGCCTTTGCTTCGTATCAGCTTACGGAGAGATTTCTGAAAGTGTACCTGTGAAGACTTTCCTCATCTGTCCCAATATAAATACAGGTTTTAGGGCAGGACAGTAAACAACTAAATTCAGCAGCATATATTTTTCCACAGTGTAGCTTCACTGACTTTGAAACGTTAAAATGTGTAAGAAGTTGTACCTTGAAACTGAAAGCTGCTGTAATAGAACACATTCCCATTTCTGACTGGGCAAATATTTGCCACCAAGACCTATTTGGTACCTATGCAGAGTGTTAGCCATTTTGCAGGTTTGAATATTCTGCTTTCATGGATCCATGTAAATGATCCCTTTCTAGCAACAAAATGGAGGTAGGTGCTGGTAGGCCTTGGTTCTTTTTTTTTATCTACCCTCTTTTAGTTTAAAACCGTTATCCCTTGTCCTATTACAACTAGCCGTGCTAAAACGTCTGTCCCCACCTTTCTTATAAGCCCCCTTTCAGTGTGGAAAGGCTTCTGTAAGATCTCCCTGGAGCCTTCTCTTCTCCAGGCTGAACAATCCCAACTCTCTCAGCCTGTCCTCATAGGACAGATATTCCATTCCTCTGATCATTTTTGTGGCCCCCCCTCTGGACCCTCTCCAACAGGTCCATGTCTTTCCTGTGCTGGAAAGACATGTCCACCCGAGCTGGACACAGGACTCCGGGTGGGGTCTCACCAGAGCGGAGCAGAGAGGCAGAATCCTCTCCCTTGACCTGCTGGCCACGCTGCTTTGGATGCAGCCCAGGATACAGTTGGCCTTCCGAGCTGCGAGCGTACATTGCTGGCTCATGTCCAGCTTTTCATCCACCAGTACCCCCAGGTCCTTCTTGACAGGGCTGCTCTCAATCCCTTCATTCCCCAACCTGTACTGATACAGGGGGTTGCCCCAACCCAGGTGCAGGACCCTGTACTTGGCCTTCTTGAATATTATGAGGTTCACATGGGCCCATTCCTCAAGCTTGTGCAGGTCCCTCTGGATGGCATCCCATCCCTCAGGCATGTCAGCCGCACCACTCAGCTTGGTGTTGTCTGCAAACTTGCTGAGGGTGCAGTCGACCCCTCTGTCTGTAGATGACACCTTGCACGCTACCACCAAATAAGAAATCTGTGAAGCATGAGCCGGTTATGAATTTCCTGTCTAAGGCTTGTCTTCCTTAGATTTCTGTTATTGGCGCTATCTCTACAAGAGGGAGTGATAGGCTCCTTAATGTCAAAGTCTGATCTTTTAAAATCAGAGTCATTTCTTATTTCACTAAAATTTATTAAAATTACTCATTGCTGAAAACGTTTGACAGTTTAAGAAATATAAATCTATTGTAATTAAAGACCAGCTGACTGCCTGTAATTTAGAAAAATAGTAACTGTCTGTTTCAGATCATATATTGTAACTAACTGTGATTCACAGGGGCTTTTTTTAACCATCATTCTCCAATGACTGATACTGCCATGTGCTGCAGGAGCCTTTCCGTGAAACTGCAGGTATGTCACTTAATGTTCATACATGCGATACTGCTTTCTGATGGAGCAGATGTTTTACTGACTGATGCATGTTCTATATGACTGAGATTTTATTTCCCGTAGTTCCTATTTACTCTTGATATTATCCAAGTATTGATTTAAGAAATGCACTGTAAGTAAGTACAACAATGTCCTCCAGTTGGTAACAGCTGATTCACCAATCAATCTGATATCTCTTTCTTCATTTTACAGCTAGGGATATGGAAATGCTACTGACATAAAAGGACATCTCAGTATATGTTGATAAGTGTGCAGGCATTGACAAATAACTAATTATTTTATTAATTTATGAAGCATAAACGGAGGATGAATTCCTGACATTTGAACAATTGCTGATCAAGTTCAGAGAGAAAACATGGAGAAATTTCCAAGGATGCTGCTTTTTCTTTCTTGATGATTCCTTACAGTTAGAGGCTGTCTTTGCAAATTTGAATGAGTCACAGAGATTTTTTCAACTGCTGAAGATTTTTTTTACACAGACACTGAAAGTGTTTGGGCTGTTTAAAAATGAAAGCTAACTCTGTGGTAGTAAGTGGGTTTAGAAAGCGGGTTAAACTACACCAAGTAAAACTTGCTTGTCCTCTTGGGTGCTCCCTTGTTCAGTCATGTCATAGGAGCAGAAAACTAGATATTCAAAGGTCTATCTAGTCCAGCGCCCTGTTCCAGACAATAGCAATAGTAGATGACTGGGATAAGTCAGAAGAGTGGGCAAGCATGTAGTGATCTCTTCCCAGTGTGATCCCACAGCTTCCCCCAGCCTGTAGCTCATAGGCCTCTTCACATGGTCTTATTATAATGATTTACCTTCTTGATTACACTTCTTGTTTCTTGCTAATGCGGTTATGTTCATTCAATGCACCTGGCTCATTTCAGCTTTCTGTCCCTGCCAGGCAACACTCCCACAGACTAATAAACAGTAGCAGGAAGAAGACAAGGAGGAAGTAGAAGGAGGAAAAGGCCTCATAACATAATGAGGAAAAGCTCTCAACTCATAATTGTTCATTCAGAGCCCTTGTAACAGGATTTAAATATTAAAGCTCATTACAATGATATTGTTAGAAAGCTGCTCCACCAAAATCCTGCTCCCAAAGGAGTCTGTTGGTTATGGAGCAGTACAGGGAAAACATGCACTGACTCATCTTCATGTTCTTGTTCCATTTCCAAACTGTACAAATAATTATTATTGCTGAAGCAAAATGCTAAAAACATTTTGGAGGGTGCTACAGAGAAAAATTATATGCAAATTGTGATGGGCAGAAAGAAATAGTGGTATTTAGTTAAAGAATTATAGTTTGCCTGCCTACAGACTACTTACTGAATTGCTTCTTTCCAATTAAATACTGTCATTTGTTTCATATGGCTTAGTAATAGTCTTTTATTTCTGTATCTGTGTAGAACATTTATATAAATGCAAGCAAGATCAATAAAGTTTTAGGTGATATTTCTTTGCTAATCTATAAACTGCTTTATTTTTCTGTGACACACACTGAGATAAGGCTCACAGTTGATACAGGAGATGTTACACCTAAATCCAGGAAAGAGCGGTCCCAACAAGAAACTGGATGAAATAGCAGTTCTTTACTGCTTGCTTCTCTTCCTTTTTACTCAATTCTTTTAAAATCATAAACCAGTAATAGCCAATAACAATAAGTATTGTTCTCACATTGTAATTTTGGCAAGGTCCTGGCATAGTAAGGACCCCCTGATTAAATAACGGAGGGCACATTCCTGACTTGACAAAAGGAAAAACTTGCCCCATCATTTCTTGTTAACTGTGTGATCCTGATTTAATAATATTTGGAATAAAATTACTTTGTGTTTCTGTTTGTAAATTCCCCTTTCTTCCTTACACGGACAATCTTCATGCTATAAATGTTTTGCTGCTTAAAGAAGAGCAAACGGAATCTAAGATCGTGATCTGGAATAATTGCGTCAGTCAGCAGGGAATAGACTCCTTCCGCTCTTCTCTCTTGAGATTGCCCTTAAAAGCTGCTTATAGTCCTAACCACTTAAGTAGAAGAAAGATGTAAGTACCCTGAAAGTAATGGAAAGAGCAACAGGGATTAAGGGGCTGCAGGGATTCATTTACGAAGAGCTATTTTTAAAGCATTGCACTTCATAGACGGACGATTTTGTCATGGGTGGAAGTGCTTTACACAACCACCACTGCTATTGTCAGGACAGGGAAAACCACTTTTCTCACCATCTTCTGTAATGTGCAGGTGATCCTCCCATTACATTTTCATAATTTTTTTTTACTTTGCTACATCTCTGAAGTGTATAATATTTGTAGGCAATAAACATCAAGGTGAGTGACAAATTGCTGGAGCTACAGGGCAAAATGCACACATGAAAATGTGCCTGGCTATCTCAGGAACTGCCTGGTGCAGAGATTTATTAGGCTGTGATACAGCCTCCTGAAGGAAGCAGTGTAAATTTTATAATTTAAGATATGTTAAATAAGACCAGACAGTGCTTGAGGGAAGGTACTCTAGGTGTTTACATTTATGTAGTATCTTTCACAACCGGGTCTCAGAGTGTGGATCCAATAACTAAAAAATAAAATTATCAGCACGTACTCTGCAGGGAACCAGTATTTCTTTAGTTTTCTTTTAAGTGCCAAGATACAGACTGAACAGTGAATTTCATAACTTAATTCCGAGCACAGTGTTGCCACATGCCCCTGTCTCCAACTGACCTGAGTTAATAACTGAAGCAAAACAAACATGGCATCCTGCTGCTCCAGACCTTAGTGCTCTGCTCTCAGGAATATAATCAAAAGGTGGATTAGCTGGAGACTGCTCTGCAGCCCTGGCTCAGGACTTTGAATGTTAATGAAGCAGTATGTAATCTGATGGTGAACCAATGAAAAGCCAAAAGGACTAATGGTACATGTCTGGTAAAAGAAGACCTGTTGTATTTTGACTGAAGATGCATCTTAGACACAGTGCAAAGCAGAAATATGGTAAATAAGCATTACAGCTTCATACAACAAGCCCCAAAGAAGTTGTTTTTTGTTCTTTTTAGGTTACATCTTTTTTCCTGAGAAATTAGCTCAACACTGGGTGGTTTCGTAGACAGTAAAAAAGGACCTTGCAAAAGTGGACTTATGCATGAAAAATCTGACAAACATAACCAACACAAATAAACATTTTCTTCTTGGTGATGCAGGCAGTGAAACATGGCTGAAATACAGAAGAAGGGACCACCCGGACTGAATTTTTTTTGGCTGATATGATGAATCTACTGTTTGGCTTTGACCAGTATCACTTCAGGTGCAGGTGTGCCTGAATGCAAGTACCTCACTGGAGCACAAGGTGAATTCTGCAGACTCTGCTTTTAAATACAGTAACTGTGGACACTCTGCAATATGCAATCTCCAACATGCAGAAGCTTAGTGAACATGCCATGATTGCAGGTAACTAGAGTTGGTCATTGTTTAGAAATGTTAAAACTGTACAAAGAGCTACAGAAAATAATTGTTTCTGTACTATGGTAGTGGTGCTGATCTCCAGGTGCTGATATTATTTTGCTTTTCCTCATGCAGAAGACTGGGACCAGACTGAGGAGAAAAGAGCAGAGTGAGGAAGTGCAGTGGACTTTGCTGTGCTTGAAAACCCAGGCTGCCGCACATCTTGCTGCTGACCAGCTTATCATTTTGCTCCATCCAGATCTGCATTCCCAGCACAGTAACTGAAAGGAGAGAGGACTACAGCATAGGTGGCAACTGATGGCTCCATAAGCTTTACTCCTGTGGCTCTGGTCACTGACAATATCACACAGGGAAAATTGGTGATATGGAAAACAGGAAGCACTGAAATGGGCAACCCCAGGAGAAGCTGTTTCTCTTCAGCAATTTGAAGAACACTTTTAGAAATCACAGGCAAACTTCCACCCTGCTGACCAGAAGTAAGAAAGGTCAAGAAAATCAGCTATATTGTCTTGCCAGAAAAGAAGACCTCTCTCCCATCAGTCTTCAGAGGCCTTGAGAGCTGGCTGAGATGATGCCAGGCCCTGTGGTAGCACCATTTTGCACCAGGGGAGGCAATGCTTTAGCAGTTTAAAAATGCAGTGACCCAGCTGGAGCTTGAGAACCCATTGCAATATCAAAAGGATATTCAACTTGTCCCTACATGGCATGGGAACACAGAGACAGGCCTATGCCACTGCTGCCATTATCAGACATTAGCATGGACATAGCAAAGTTTCAGCACTCCGAGCATGTATGGCTGATCTCTCACCACTTCCAAATGCTGGAAACTAAAAGAAGACATTTACAGAGCAGAGATGTCCTCCTCAGAGGAGGAGCTCATTTAGTCTGTGCATCCTAAAGCATACATCCCAAACAGGTGAGAAACCTGCACCCTAAATACGCCTTTTGTTGACTGCAAAAAAAAATCCTAACGACCCACTCAGTTGCAGAAGTCCGTACTGTAGGTCTCCACAAGTTCTGTAAGACCATCACCATATGTTCACAAGGAAATTATAGTTCAATGAACGGCCTTGAGGGTCTTTGCTAATGAACAGGTATTAGCTTACCTGTGGGATCTGACGTGGGTAAGCAGAACTGTGTGAAATCACTCATCTGTGAAAATCTGATGCTCAGAGATGGGTAGAATTCAAAACATATGGTCTTTTGCTCCCCTTCTTTCCATAAGGATGACACAGGATCTGCAGAACTACAAGTTTACCAGCATATTGCTGACTCTAGAAAGCAGTCTTAAATAAAATAGCTGATAACTTGGATGTATGATTGATATTTTAATAAAAGCAGAGGATTTTAATCCCCATGCTAAACTAGTTTATCATGTGATCACAGTTTTTGCCACTCTATATCACTAATATACTGATATAAAAAGGCAGCCATGTATTACATCAAAAAAATTGAAACAATGTTGTTAATGCTTTGAAGGGCTTTGCCATAAAACAGTAAAAGCACATTGATAGTTGAGGGTAATCTATGACTGATTGGCTCATTCTGACTATGCTGTTAAACCTTCAAGAGGAAACGCAATGCTTTTCTTGAAAAACGATGGTACACGTTAGTCAGCATCCAGCTATGGTGCATAATTTTTTATCCCATTTTCAATAATATTTATCCATCTATTTTGTAATCTTTTCTGCCTGCTCCCTTGGCAACAGGATAATAACTTATGAGCCATCACCATAAACACAAATTATAACTTGTGATTCTTTGGGCTAAGGGGCACTAGGCGGCAGATGAATGGCGGTCCCACCGGTGGCTATTTTTCAGCAGAGGTGATGGTGGACAAGGGTTGACCTGTCCTCTGCCTGACCTTGATGGGGAAAATGCAGCTTGGACTCAAAATACTTGTAGCTAGATAGATCCTATAATGATATCAAGCCTTATTTTTAATCTATTTTAATCTAAGCAGGTTAAAATGCCTCCAGTCTCCCACTAACCTCCTCCTTTGCCTGCAGCCAGGGATCGGTGGGATGCAGGGGCTGACACAAGCACAGCACTGAGCTATCTGGGATTTAGTTTTGCATCTTTGGTCACCAGAGGTCAGAATAAGCCAGTCTTCATAAATCCTGCTCATGATGCAAAACTCATGATGCAAAATTCACCTCTTCCAGTCCAGGTTTCCCTTATGAATATCTTGTGAAACTGCCCAGGTAATGTGCTTATACAGTAAACCGAATCTGTCCATAAGGAAACAGTTTAAAATTGCTGAAGGGAACTGCTTGTGTCCCATCAGCAGAGCATGCAAAACTGATTAAAAACCACTAAGCCAGGCATCCCAGCTTCTTGTCTGCCCCTTATCATGCTAATTACAGGGAACGGGACTGATAATTTACTCACATTGTCCAAAAAATAATATTCAGTCCAGACGATAAGTGATTCTTTGCCACCAGAAGGAGGAGACATGTTTTTGAAATTGGAGTGTCCTGACTCAAAAAAGCAGCAGAACCTGAATGTCTTTTTTCATTTAGGTGGCACATTTAAACAAATGGTGGAAGATTTTAATTTAGCCATTAGAGGTCAGTAAATCCTAGGTTATTCATTGGTTTTTTGAATTCAATTATTGAAAAAAATAGAAAAAAAGGGAAAGACAAAAATAGTTACAGCCTTCTGAAACTTTTTGGGTTAAATGCTGAATGAAATACAGTCCTGGAATAGAGGTTTATACGAGTAAAATCAGCTGAAAATTAGTCCACATCCTTCAGAATTTATTGGTGTTGTCTTTGTAAGCCTTATTTCAATCACTTAAAAAGAAAAAAAAATTACACAGATGACTGCCTGATTCAAGATGCAGAATCAATCCAAGGAGCAAGGGGCTGGAACTAGAGGATGCTTTTCTCATATGTGGGCATGTAACCACTACATTACGCTGCAAAGTTACATTCCTGTATATTGCTGCCCTCTTGGCCCAGGAATTCATCACTCCTGTTCCACAGCAGCCCAGCTGCAGTGAGAAAGGTGCAAGAAAATACTGACTTCCACATGTGTACTAGGAACGAGAGAGTTATGTTATTCCTCTTACATTACTGCCAGTAACAGGAAATTGTCTTAATCGATATAAGGTAACTGCACATGATTTAACAATGACTGATCCTAATTGATGCAACTTAAGTCATATTGACCAGCTAAAACTAACTTTGCTTTCTGACCCCTACCAGTGAAAAACTTGGGCTCATTTCTCTCTTGAACCTTATTCCTCCAATGTTTTTCTGCTGTCTAATTTTCTGTTAGCCTATCTGAAGCTAATTTGATGTATGCTCCCTCTAAGGATTGCTCAAATTTGCTGAATACCTCTTCATATTTTACTGTTCCTGAGTGCCCAGAGCCAGTCCCTCACTGGCCTCACACAGGGTGCTAACCTGCAGCCTGGAGGCAGCTCCCTGCTCCACGCTCAAATACTGTGCTCAGGTTTGGGCCCCTCATTACAAGAAGGACATTCAGTTGCTGGAGCGTGTCCAGAGAAGGGCAACGAAGCTGGTGAGAGGTCTGGAGAACAAGTCTTACGAGGAGCATCTGAGGGAACTGGGATTGTTTAGTCTGGAGAAGAGGAGGCTGAGGGGAGACCTTACCACTCGCTACAACTACCTGAAAGGAGGTTGTGGCGAGGTGGGTATTGGTCTCCTCTACCAGGTAACTAGCGATAAAACAAGAGGAAATGGCCTCAAATGGCACCAGGGGAAGTTTAGACTGGATATTAGGAAAAATTTCTTTATTGAAACAGTACTGAAAGTGGTCAAGCATTGGAACAGGCTGCCCAGGGAGGTGGTGGAGTCACCATCACTGGAGGTATTCAAAAATGCGTAAATGTGGCACTTCAGGACATGGTTTAGTGGGCATGGTGGTGTTGGGTTGATGGTTGGACTTGGCAATCTTAGAGGTCTTTTCCAACTTTAATGATTCTGTGATTCCAATCCCTCTCAACCATATGTCTTGCTATGCCAGGCTGCCATCTTACCTGGTATGAAGCTTAACCTTGATGCCTAACTCCCCAAAGTCAAGGAAGACCACCCCAAAAATGAATGGATACAGACATGGACACGGCGATGATCAGCAGAAAAAAAAAGCAAAGAAGCTAAACCAGCACAGCTTGTCTAGCCTGGCAAAATAAAGGCTGGGGATAGTTACGATAGTTGACTATAAATACATTGAGGGATGAGTGCAGAGGAGGGAGACAAGCTATTCAGGATGAAGGATATACTTGGCACAAAAACAGACGGGTATAAATTGCCTGCAAATACAATGTAGGCCGGAACTTGGGCAAAGATTCCTAGGTCTGTCAAATGTCTCCATTTGTCATGGGCAACAAATGATTAATTTAAATGTAGATCTTTATTAATCAAAGAAATGACAAGACATGATTGCCCATGACAGCAGGGGACTGGAATTGGTGATCCAGCAGGCCTGTAGGATCATTAGCTAGCCAGACCCTTTTAAAAGCACTTTACAAATAAGTCTTCCAAAATAGCTCCATGGGGTCTAGTTCTGCTGTGTGTGCTTGCACAGTATTTAATGGGAATTCCTCAGAGTAATGAAATTAAGGCTTCCAGCCAGTGACTGGCAGGTGATTGCCAAGGCCTGCATGCAAGACAATATGAGGTGACATCTTGCAGATCATGCAAGCTTTATGTCAATGAAGAACGTGAACCTTGGATGGGTGAAGAACACCCTTTATTTATGACTCTCAGATATTTGCCTTAAAAACACTGGTCCTAGGATGAAGCAGATAGGCATAGAGCAAGGTTTCTGCTGAGCCTGGGCTCAGCACAGAAGGGAAAGACATTGAGGATGTGTTCAGCATGTGTTCAGAAGCTTCTTCTTTTATTCTGAAGAAATAAAACTGAAGCAGTAATGTAAAAGGAACTGAATCCTGTGATTGGGGATTTGAACTCAGGCTGTTGAGTCAGCCCTGTGGCATCCAGAAATAGTCTTCTGCTTCGAAACAAAATGTGTGTCAGCAAGGGGTTCTTCCTTCTGAGGAGAGGCTGGGCCACCCCACTGTGTCAGCAACTGTGGCATTGATATGACGAGGAAAGACTTTGCCATCATCACCCCTGGTGAAGCCAAAGGGAAGGTAGGGACTTCCACAGCCCTGCAATGGCAGGTCATGCAAAGATTAGACAATGGGGTGGTTGATCTCTGAGTCACTGCACAGCTCCTGTCCCTCAAGGACAACATGCTAACAGATTTTTTTCTTCAAAAGTAGAAGCTGAACTTCACACTTTTCTGTCCAGGTTCAGGAACAATCTGATTTATGCAAGTTTTGAGTATTCAATAACTTTT
The DNA here is from genome assembly GCF_000687285.1 of Phaethon lepturus. Taxonomy (NCBI): domain Eukaryota; kingdom Metazoa; phylum Chordata; class Aves; order Phaethontiformes; family Phaethontidae; genus Phaethon; species Phaethon lepturus. The sequence continues at coordinate 26,373 of NW_010528139.1, forward strand.
TTTATTTTCAGTGGTTTGTGGGATTTTTTTGTAAATAATGTATCATTCTGTGTTAATAGACAAGAATGGCGCAAGACTGTCAAAATAATAAACAGCTTGGCATATGTGACATTTTAATAATTCTCCTCCTTAAGTATCATGGCCCTTATCATCATCCTAACTCAATGACAAATGATTTGATCTTTCATTTTCTTTAATCAAGGGCTCTGGAACTAAATCATTTTACTTAATGGGAACAGCAAAGTCACTTGAATAATATAGATTCAGAACTCAAGTCAGACATGACTTTTGAGCAATGTGCTATCTGGGTCAAACTGTGGATAAAAAAGGAAGAGTAGAGACTAGGATGAAAAAGACAGAAAAATAACATAGACAGAAGCAAAAATTTCATCTGTTTCAGTTTAGAAGGTAGCACATCACATTAAAAGGCCAGAAGATAAACACATCATCAGCTCTGTTTCTATCATTTAGAGTAGATATTTTAAGAAACTTCATTAACTAAATAGGAAGTTGCGATGTGGGTAATAAGGAAGATTGGATGAGATAAAAACACAAACAGCCTCAGGAAAAACCCCATGATATAAACTGATGACTACAGTTAAAAGCTGCTGTTTATACATTTTTTTATTGATGTAAGAGCTATCACATGCTCTTCATGCTGTAGTATCCACTGTGAAGGTCATATTTGAAACAATGCGTATTGATCTGAGAAAACAGGCATCGTAGATGCAGAATAACGATTTAGTCCCTGCACCATGCTCTCACACTCTGAGACTGTATGTATGGGCACAACGCAAACCACTTCTGACATTTCTCTGCAAACTGCCCAGCCCTTCTGCCAGCACTGTGACATGAGGTGGGCTGGCGGCTCTGCAGGAGGAAAGTTTCTGCTGGGGGTGTGCAGCAGACATGATTCCCCAGGCATTGCTTGTGTTCAGCTCTCATTGTGCTGCGGCATAAGAAGTCCCACAATATGCTGTAAAGTGATGTGAGCAGACCTTAGCGGCAAGAGCTGAAAGCTACCATTCATACCAGCCTTCTTATTGATTTAAAAGCAATTGCCTGAGTAAGCCCTGCTCACCTGAGAAAGGCATTACAAAGTCATGGCTAGAGACTTCTGAAAGCTCCTATCAGTCCCAGATGTGTATGTTGTGAGACTTGCGCTCTATATTCATGAGGTGCTTACAGTCCTGAGTCTTTAAGCAAGTCTTCTGTGCCCTCCTGTTTTGGAGTTATTCTACATCGCCATAGCATTCTTTGGTGTCTTTTAGAAAGATTTGTGATGTGACTCAGTTTGGCAAACTTTCTAGGTGGTCCTGAAGTACATAGCCCTGCCAAGGGTCTTTGCTACTGGCTAGCCCTTGACATGGTCTCCCAAATCCAGCTTAGACTTGTGAGGGGCTGAGGAGAGGACAGCCCAGTGTCCAAATTGGCTGCAATTCCCCAAAGACCGACCAAGCCTTTTCCAGAGTGTTAGAAGAGGATCACGAGCTGAGAGGATTCCCCATTTCTGGAATCTCTGGCCTGCATCATGTATTAGGACTGCCTGAAGGTAGAGATGGAGGAGACAGCAACAGCCTGGATACACTGAAAGAGGGATGGCAAAAGAGGCAGCGCAAGAACTGGCTGTAATCACAGCAGCCTTCTCAAACAGACTTGTTCATGTTGCATCCAGCTCAGCCCTGGGCACATTTTAACCTGACTGTGCTACATCTGGACTGCAACTGGCTGTCAGTTTGTCCATCCCTCATTGCCTACAGGGTGGAAAGGGCAACAGTAAACATTTCATTCCAAGCAATAATGAGTCTTTGGTCTAGAAAGTCTGGAGAAGCAATTTCCAGCATATGATTCCTAAAACTCTACAGCTGTGGAGAGGCTGAGTGACTCAGTGGACTAAGAATATGCAGGCAATAAAAATTAATTCTATTCAGCTTCTGGTTTAGTACATAACTTTTGGTCAGCTATTTAATCTTTCCCACTCTCCCTTATGTGTAATACTGCAGTGGTAAGACCCAGTTCAGGGCATGCTCTGATATTCTCTGGAGCTGTAAAGGTAATATAACTGCTGAGCAACACTGGTGTCATGTCAGTTATATACCTTAGAGGCTTAAATGGTAGTTCTGACAGACCTTTAGTAATAGGAGTGTTACAGGCATTAGCATGTCTATAATTACAGGTAAATCTCCTCTTTGTGTTTATTTTGTCCTCAAGTGGATCACCAAAATCAGTCTCTGGCTTCACACACATTAAATAACCGGTCCTGGATCTTCAGAATATGTGGCTTTCTGTATCACAAATCTTCTGCCAGAGCTTGAAGATGGCACAAGTTAAGCATAATCTGATTTGCTTTCTTTCCATTTCTTTTCAGGGGTACAGGTCTACATGCTGAAATCATGAAGCCACATTCTCATGCTGCCCAGTTTTTCCTTACTTTCATATGCCTGGTGTGTTGGGTGCCATTAACATTTACAGTACTCTTAGTATGTTCAGTCACTAACGAGAGTCTTCACAGATTTCTCATCTACTGTTCATCGTCTAACTAGGACTGAAATATGAAGAATGCATACTGTTTAACATTTGCCATTTTTTTTTAAAAAACATTGGTTCTCAAACAGCGTGATGGGAAACTCTGTAGGACCAGTGTCTTGGGGGATATACAGAAAGACAACAGTCATGTGGTCCTCCAGCACCTTTTTTCCAGCTGCTGAAACTGAGATGCTGATTTTTATCTCTATAACACAGATCATGAAAGAGTACAGAAGAAATGGCCTTTACAGTAGCAGAATAGCAGAGAAATAATGACAAAATCACGTAGGAGTTATCTGCACTCTGGATACATTTGAGAAGCCCATAATAAACTCTTTTCATTAGAATGCTTGGGGGTTTGCTAAGCATGAAATGAGTGGAGATAAGGAGTTTTTGCTGTTTCACATATTGTTTCTGCCACTCCTCCCTCCTCAGGGGGAGGACTCCTTACACTCTGCCCCTGCTCCAGCATGGGATCCCTCCCACAGGACACAGTCCTCTATGAACTTCTCCAACTTGAGTCCTTCCCACGGGCTGCAGTTCTTCATGAACTGCTCCAGCCTGGGTCCCTCCACAGGTGCCGTCCTTCAGGAACAGACTGCTCCAGCCTGGGTCCCCCGCAGGGTCACAAGTCCCGCCAGCAACCCTGCTCCAGCCTGGGCTCCTCTCTCCATGGGACCACAGGTCCTGCCAGGAGCCTGCTCCAGCGTGGGCTTCCCACGGGGTCACAGCCTCCTTCGGGCATCCCCCTGCTCTGGTGTGGGGTCCTCCCCGGGTGCAGGTGGAGATCTGCTCCCCCGTGGAGCTCCATGGCTGCAGGGGCACAGCCGGCCTCGCCATGGGCTTCCCCAGGGGCTGCCGGGGAACTTCTGCTCCGGCGCCTGGAGCCCCTCCTGCCCCTCCTGCTGCTCTGACCTGGGGGTCTGCAGGACTGTTCCTCTCACATGTTCTCACTCCTCTCTCTGCTGCTGTTTCTGCACAGATTTTGTTTTTCCCCCTTTCTTAAATATGTTATCACCATGATTTATTGCCTTGGCCTTGGCCAGAAGCAGGTCTGTCTTGGAGCTGGTAGCATTGGCTCTATTGGACACAGGGGAAGCTTCTAGCAGCTTCTCACAGAAGCCACACCTGTAGCCCGCCACTACCAAAGCCTTGCAATGCAAACCGAATACATTCTCAGAGATTAACTGCAGTCCTACCACTGCAGATCATAAACACCAATTCACCTGTAATCATAAAGTTCTTGTACTCCATATGAAATTTGGGGAAAAAAAGAAATTTATTTCTTGACATTAAATGAAAATAAAGTATGCGATGTGATACTTTGTGTTTAGGAAGGGACCTTGAGTGGTATCTAGCAAGACCAGCCCAAAGCAAAACCAGCTCTGTTTAAATAACTGTTGATAGAAATTTGTCTCATCTGTTCTTAAAAATATCCATAAATAAAGATTCTCCATCCTTCCATTGTAAACTAAGGTTTATTTTCCACAAAGGGGAATTTAGCAGTCTAGAGCTATTTCACTGGAATACCAACTTTTATCAGAAAAGTTTCCTAGCAGTGTTTTGGTGCTCTCTCACTCCATATTGCTTGAAGAAACTGCTTGCATTCAAGAAAATTTCCAACCTCATGAACCCAAATGTTGTTCCTCCTGGCACTGGAAAGCCTCTTGACCAAAGTAACCAATGCAAAATCCAGAGAAGAATTATGATCTAGAAACCTACACTGAATCGAGATCTATACAAAACTGAAACCCAAAGCAGATATTCCAGGTATTTAGACCCTCCTCCCTTTGCCAGCATGCTGTTTGTTATTGTCCTGGTTTCAGCCAGGATAGAGCTGGTTTTCTTCATAGAAGCTAGTGTGAGACTGTGTTTTGGATTTGGGATGAGAAACTGTTGATAATGTGCTGATGTTTTGGGTTGTTGCTGAGCAGTCAAGGACAGTCCAGCGTCTTGTGCTGGGCTGCCAGCGAGCAGGCTGGGGGTGCACGGGGAGCTGGGAGGGGACACAGCCGGGACAGCTGACCCAGACTGGCCAAAGAGATATTCCCTACCATACAACGTCATGCCCAGTACATAAACTGGAGTTGGCCGGGGGGTGGAAATTGCTGCTCGGGGACGGGTTGTCGATCACTGGGTGGTGAGCAATTGCTGTATTGGGCATCACTTGTTCTTGTACACTCCTTTGTTGGTATTATCATTGTTGTTTCCTTCTTTCTTTCTGTCCTATTAAACCGTGTTTATCTCAACCACGAGTTTTTTCCCAACTCTCTTCCCTGTCCCACTGCGGGAGGGGGAGTGAGTGAGCAGCTGCGTGGTGCTTAGTTGCCGGCTGGGACTAAACCACGACAGTTACTGACTCAAAACACTTTTCCTCCTCTTGCTTTGTCTACGATGGACTTCCTCTACTCCTCCCCTAATTAACTCACACTGATGAACTTCTCCTTCTTCATGGTCCTTGCCCTGTTGTAGCCCACCTAAATGATATTTCTAGACCATATTTTGTTAAAGGCAGCTGAACACTGAAGGGGATATTCTAATATACTCAGGTATTCCTTCAATACCTCAGAAACTCTTCTGTCTATGCAGAACATGGAGGGGTAGCCGGTAGATAACGTCTCTCTGGACATAGCAGTCCCCATGACCGTAGCTAATCCAAGAGTTAGCTGAAGAAATGACCTGTTCATTTCATAACTTCTACCAACACATTCTTCTTGCTGTGACAGTGATTTTGCAGCCACTGCCATATGCCAATGGCACCCACAAGTCCCCTGAGAGGCAACTGATAGACCAGCCTCGCTATGCAGCAGTCTGTGCCCGTTCTCTGTGAGGAGCTGCTGCGATGGCCCTAATCCTCACAGGCGAAGAAGAGACAACACATGTGGAACTGTGGGGAGCCTTGCTCACAGACCATGCTTTTGCTTTCTGAAGGAACAGCTGTAAATAGCAATTTTCTTATGTTTTTGCCTTCAGGATGTTGAAAATCCCATACAGGAGGCCTAAAGCAGTCCACTGGTGTGGCTGACTGAGAAAGACAAAGTTTCTGAGCCCTGATGTCCATCATGCTTATTTATGATGTGTCCCACACTAGGCCCTCATACCTCAAATCTGGTCCACATATTGCAAGTCATCACCATCCGTTAATCCCTTGACTTTTTTTCTTATACATCAAGGCATAAGACATTTCGTCCTCTCTTATTCCTTCCCTAAGATTCATACTTGGATGGAAAAAACTATGCATTTTCTCCTGTCATGTAAGTGTTACAGCTGATTCACAAATATTCCTGCTCCTGAAGGACTGCAGCTGCTCTGTCCCATTTTGCCTTGGAAATACAGCAAGGTTTAGGAATGACCCTCCCTTATATATTTAAGTAACATAATGTGCTAACTTTAAAATACTCACCTTTGCGTCATGTCCCCCCAAACTTTAATTAATTCCTTCCCTTTTTCACTCCCACAATTTTTGTATCATGAAAGACTTGCAAACACAAATCCCTCAGGCAACTTTCAAAATACCAGCCTTTATCAAGACTGTTTATTCTGTCAATACACCTTTTCTCTCATTCTATCTTTCCTTTTCTGCCTTCTCTAGACCAATTCTGTGTGAAAGAGGAGGAATGCATTTTCCACCCCTGCGCCGCTTTTAAGACTTTACAAATGGCCCTGGACTCACTGCACTGTAAAACAGCCTTATCAGGAAAGGGCCAGAGATCTCTTTGCTCGGGGCTCCTTGTGCTTCCCTCCTATTCCTCGTTATCCCCTTTCCCTAAGGCCTTCATTACAATGTTTTACCTCTGCTCCCTTGCTCAGTGGACATGTCTCTGCTTTGACCTGCCTCAGACGCCACACACCTCTTCTCTCCCTGCTCTCTCCATTAGCACTTTCTTTCCCCCTCAAAGCACCCAGAGAAGTTCTCCCATTGCGGCACTTTTCATTCCCTCGGCTGCCCTTGCATTTGTGAATTTACTCAAGGGCCGGGAAGAAGGTGACTGTAGTTCAGCCCGATGAAGAGCCTGCAAAAAGCAGCAGTGTCCGAGGTCGGCTCCATGGGGACCCCGCGGGCTTCTGGTTCTTGTCATTGGCCTTCAGCCAGGCCAGCCCAGCCAGCGGGCTCACTGGCAATGGCTGTTCTGGTTGCTCCGGCTGGCTGAAGCATCCCCCTGAGGAAAACCTGGGGCCTGGAGGAGCGGTGTGCCTGCGCGTCTGTGCGCGTGCACGTGTCCATCGCTGGCTCCTTGCGCAGGCTCCCGCATCCCTTTTATTGCTAAATTTCCATTTTCCTTCAACCCTGAAGGGGCCTCTCGTTCCTGCGTATCCGTCTGGAGTTCGCTGGAGTCTCCTCCGGCATTCCTCCATCTTTGCGCACCCATTCAGGGGGAAGAACAGCACTTACTGAATAGCCCATTCACTCCCTGGTAGACTTACAAACCGCACAGAAAACACCGAGGGCTCCTCGGCAGAGCCGGCTCAGGCATGCACTCCTCAGTCAGCAGGAGACCGGAGGTGCGGCTGCTCCCGCTCGGGCACCCCCGAACGTTGGGTCGGCGTGGCAGACTGTGCCGGCAGGCCCTGCGCCGTGATGAGGCCATCGTCCCCGGCGCTCGCGGCAGACCTGGCAGCAAATTAACAGGCAGCAATGGCCTCCGTCAGGAGCCTTGCGCTTCTCCTTCCGCTCCAAGCGAGGAGCTGGATCATTTCCAATGGCAATGTTATGTGTACTCATCTGGAGGCTGTGTAAATAAATCCGTTCAAGGAATTCACTGTGTTTTCTGAGTAGCTGCAGCTTCTTCACACTGAACCCCCGGCAAGGCAGCGATCGGCCCCCCTGGCTGCGGCGCCGGCCACGGTGCTCCCCGTGCTGCCCCCGGTCCGGGCACAGCTCTCTGCTGCCGGGAAAAACCCTCCCTGGGACCAGCGGCTTCCATCGCTTGTACACATTAACTGGGCAACATCTGCACCTTGCTTCGTACGGGACCCTTTTGTGCTTGGTTGTGTCGAAGGAATTTGCAGCCTTAAGAACGGCTGGGAGTAGCTTTCAGTCTCTCCAGACAGAAGTTTATAAGATAGGCCTTTAATTGCATTTTCTGCTGGCACCGCTGTTGGTGGCCTGGGTACCTGGGCTCCTACCCTGCTATGGGTCTCCAGAATCAATATTATCTTGCATTTTAAAAGGTGCTTTGGGAAGTCCCCAACATGTGAAAACAGCTGAATGTAGCAACGGTGCCCGTTCACTGGGCCCCGTATCCCGGGCTGTACAAACAGCTGCTTTGTCTGCCTATTTTGACAGCAGAAAATGTTGAGGAAACATAATCCCAAGCCTGTTTGACTGGTGCAGCGTTCACCTCTGGAGTTCTACATCTTATACTTTCACATCACACACTTTTTCTTAATTTAGCCGAACTTCAAGTTTTGGCAAAAGATGACAGCATTTCAGACATGACCCTTCAACAAGAGTGGAACGAGGAACTTTCCTGTCCAAACCTGACTGGACTTCTGTATATTTTAGTAAAAATCTTTTGTCACATTTTCATTTATAAAACCGAAACAAGGTTGTTCGTGTGCCCACCTCACAAGGGATTAGGAGGTGCTTCAGAGGGCTTTTGAGACTGAAAATACTTTACTACTCTTCAGTCCTCTGGCCCACTTACTTGGAGGCTCAGACCATCAGAGGTGTTGGGGTGACTCTTGTTATCAACAGGGGTTGAGCCGGATAGGAGGAACCCAGGGGATCAGGGGGTGCTAGATCCGTAATCCGCTGAGGCTGCCAGCAGTAACTGTTTGTTGATCATGACTGCAACTGTTCCCTGTGCATGCAGTTCAGCGAGGGTGCAGGTATGCCCAATACAGGGATTCATGGATACACAGATTCAGACACCCAGACGCATAGTTATGAAGGTCAAAGGGATTTGGGATTGCCCGAGATATTGCTGCTGTCCCTTCAGAATAAAAAACAAATTAGTAGCTTGATCTTGCTGTCATTACACAGGTAAGAAATTCATTAAATCAGCGTGACTAATCCTGTGATTAAGGACTGCAGACCAGGTTTGGGAATTAATCTCTTCTGAGAAAATCCCAATTTAACGGGAGTAAAATAATCCTAGTGTCAGGTTATGGGGGCCAGTATTCTGAGCATGTGGAAGAAGAAGTCATAATTAATTTTCCATTTGGAGGGATATTTTTGTACTTAGGTAATTCTATTATACATGTGAAGCAACTGTGTGTTTGACTCTGCAGCTGTAAAATAATGATAGTTTTTCTTATAAAATTAAGATAATCTGAACGCACGGCTCTTTCAGGACAACACAGTAATTTTGAAGCATGAAAGGAAGAACATGTTTGTTTGCAGAACATCCAATGACAGGGAGGGGATGCAGTATCCTTTTTCAGGAGTCACATTTAAAGGGTAAGATTAGAAGTGCATTATCTTGATGCGGGATTAAAGAAAGCCCACTTGCACAGCTGGTGCAACTGGAACAGAGAGGAAGACAATCTGCCTGCTCTTCAGTTTCCAAGCAGCGATAACATCACAGTGTTTTCAACATACTGTAGGATAACACTTGGGAAGGGTCTTACTGAATTTTTAAATAGTTGCTATATATATGTGTGTGTGTGTGTGTGCCTGTGTGTGCTTCTGTTTGTGTGTGGCTAATGATTGTCTTTTGTTGTTTCCAGTTTCCCAAATATCACATAGAGCTGTTTAATTCAGTTCAACTGTTTTTTTTAATTTCCTTCAACTCTTATTTTTGAATGTACTTCTTTCAGTGTGCTTTCCAGGAAGGGAGGGAAGAGGGAGCAGAATAAACATCCATAACTAGGTCTTGTTTTCACAGCAGTTCAGTACATTCCTGCAGGCTGGGTAGAAGAGGAAGAGTGTCTGCTGTGTTTTCTCAAGAGTTACAGGCAGTCCAGACATTTCAGAGGTTATTCATTTGGGGGTGGGGGCCACATTTTGCCCATACAGATACACTGAGTGGACCCAGAAGAAGACAAGCATGCAAACAGCTGCAGCCAGCACACCTTCCAGGTGGGACAGGGGGATCTGTGAATCGAGCCATTAGACAGCACAGTTTGCCCCCATGGTTTTACAAGAGCACCATGTGCTACCTACAAGGCTGAGACAGAGAGACCTTTGCAAGTTATTTCTACAGATAGCCTGAAACTTGTCACCAAAGAGTTTATAGTCTTTGTCTCTACGGTTGTTGGATTGTAGGCACCTAAACTGCTCAAACAGAGGTTCTGTCTGCAATTAAGCATTTGTAGGCTCAGAGCCTCAAAGGTCAGGAGATAGCTGGGCTAAATTCTTACCCTGGTTAGCCCACACCACCCATCCTTAAACGTACATATAGAAAATTTAAACATTCAGGAACTACAGAACCTGTTTTTGTTGAAATGTCCAAGGTGTTGAAGCCTATCTCTTTTGAATGGTGGATTTGGAGTATTTGTTGGAGATTTTCTAGAGTGTCTCTGCACCTTCGTAACAGTGCAAGACCCCTGTGACACTGCAATGTCAGCAAAAAGTCCAAGCTGGCTGCTGAGAGCAGAAAGACTCTTGGCCTGGTGTAGAAGGTAACCAATAAACTAGCACTGGCAAAATAAGAGCTGGCAAGACAGTTCAGATGGACAACTGTTCCTTCTTTTGTCATATAAATTGTTTTCCCTTTCATAGCCTCTTTGTATGTACGTAATTTTTATTCTGTCCAATCAAAGGATAACAACCTGAAAATACCATTAGCAATGAGAGCATGTTGGAGCTGGTAGCCTGTCACTGCTCGACTTCCTTGCTGTCGGTTTGGGTTGCCCATAGACATGCCCCCAGCATGCTCATAACCAATAAAGGGAGTTTGAAGAGATCAGAAGGCATATTCATAATCACTTATTACTTGGTTCCAACTGGGAGCATAATAAAAGCTGCAAAGAAGGAGACCACCAATTTCTTATTGCATTCAGTGAGTTACTGAGAAATCAAACCAAAAGTCACACTCTAATAACAGCTAATGTCTCTGCTGAGCTCCAAGCTTGTTTCATGCTTGCAATTTTGCTGAAGCTGACTGGCTCAAATAATTATCTAACGAGTCAGGCCTCCGAGGAGCAGCATTTGGCATCCTGGTGGGGAAAATATAGGTTTGTCAACATTTCAGAATCTGAAATTTCAAATTTGAAGCTGCTGATCCATCCTAGAAATATATGTATTTTCCGTATAAATGCTATTTCTTTTGACCTTTAGGTTTCCCTGATGCATCGCCGGCTGCCGTTGACAGAGGTTATCACTCATTTCTCTGTTGTTTTTTTTTTCTTGAGTGTTCCATCTGCTACCTCTTATAATCCTCTTTTCTCTTGAAAACACAACTTACTTGTATTTGTTTAATTGTTGGCCCAAAATAAGCTTCCTCATTATCCATCAATCACTTATCATCAAGCAATGCAAAAAAGAAAAAAAAAACAAACAAAGGTAATAAATCTTTAGTGTCATTCGATGTGTCTAAGTCTTGTTATAAATAAAGACACAAGAGGGAAATATATTGTGTAAAGAACCTGCAGATTACAGCGTTGCACAGATCCTGTTATATATATCTGGCAGAAATCCTTTCTCTAACTCCAGGGCTTTGTGATGAAGGAGAGGGAGTGAATTTGCTTTTCTGTATTCAATCTCTTTTCTTCTCTAAATTGGATACTTTTCGTTGCTGCTTCATCCCTGAGAAGAATTACCGGCTGGCCCAAACCTCCCTGATTTGTTCCACTTAACTTGACATACAGAATCGTTAGCATTTCTCCTTTGGCTGTTAAGCAAAATCTATCAATTACCACAAGCAGTTTTTGCTTAGTTTGGGCAGAAGAAATGCCTGAGTCCTTTCTCCTTGGTTTTTAAAGCACTATCATAGACAACATAGCTCATTTCAGTGTAAAATATTAAAGATGAAGTTTGAGTTTTTCAGCATGCCCAAGGCAGGGTGGGGACCTAGTTGCACTGTCTGGAATCAGGCCAGGTCAGGGAACAAAACTCATTTGCAAAATTAAGAGCAGGTTTGACCGCAAGGCCATATACATCAAAGCCCATTGCGTGACTGTTGCAGCATCCAGTGCTACAGCTGAAGGCTGGGGTCATGCTCCAGGAGAGCTGGGTTCAGGCTGTCTGGTGGCTGTGGAGGTGTCCGTTTCCAGCGGCACCGGAGGGACTGGGGTCTGCCCAGCGGTACCAAGCACTCATCTGTTCTTCCCGTGGACAATGTCCGCGAGCTCAGCTGCAGCATGCTGTTGAGCGCATGGTTGCACACAAATAATGTGAGTGAGAAACGGGTCAGGCTTGGCCTTGCATGAGCTGCAGCTTGGGCAGACGTGGCCATGACTCATCCCTTGATTCCCCTTGCCATAGGGCAACAAGCGCTCTGTCGCCAGCCCATAGTTTGTGCCCGGGCAAATCTTCAACCATTTAGGGGCACTATGGGCAATGAGAGATATTTGAAAGCGATCTAATGAAAATATCCCTAATTCCAGGGAGCAAACTGCTTGCCACATGGATGACAGCAACAGTAAGTGAGAGCATGCATGCGCTGCCTCCAAAAGCATATGCCTCTGCAGCCTGACCAAGGGGATGCTTCATCTCTGCATGGCACCACTCAGCTCTGACACCCGTAAGCAGGTCCCCGTGACAAACTGGCTACCTAAAATACTACAGTAATCGATTGGGAGCCACTGAATGGTTCGAAAAGTCATATTATCCTAAATGCAAAGTGAAAGCATCCTTACACCAGAGCAGGAGCTCTAATTTAACATGCCATCAGAACGCAAGGCACCATTCCAAGGGTAACCAAGCACTATTTCTGGTTTTCACAATCAAAAGAAAGAACCATATTACCTGCTTACTTAAACTAATAAGGTGGCAGATGTATTATTTCAACAAGACAAATTGTATGGGTATATAAACTCTTCCAGTTTCTCAGTCAGGGCACAAAAGAGCAAATGGAAGATGCTCATAAATGATTCCTCTTCTGGTGACGTCTGAGCTCGGTTTGCCAGGTGATGACAACAGTTGCTCATGGAAAAGGCAAGTTTTGGCCTTCTAGCTCATGACATGGGCTCACCATGGGCAGCCTGAGGAGTGGTTAGCCTCTCGTAGGCATTTTACTCACTACAATTGCTTTTCAAGTGTTTTATCCATTCTGCTAATGAAATGTTTTTGCCAGGCATGCCACTCTTGAAACACTTTTCATTCTCCATCACAAAATTGAACCTGGTGTGACACTTCTGACCTCTAGTTACTCAATTCTCACCAACAGACACTCTTGTGGAAATGTGGACATCTGACAGTGTTGAAGAAACAGCGTCTATAGCTGAAATTACGTTTTGGTGATAATTACTTGAGCAGTTAAAAACTATCTCCCAGTAAGTGTGAATGGGATGTGGCCCAGAGCATAGCGCTGTAAAAAGGCATCTAGAAATGCAGCAGGATACAGTTTAATTCCAAACTGTTCATCACCATCTGTTAAGAGCTACATCTTGGAGAAGAAAAAAGGCACCACGATATAAATTCTTTTTATTTAAAAACACTAAATTTTGGATCTAGAAGGGATTTGTATTTTTCTCTACCAACTTTTGTGCTTGTTTGCATCTGGATGTGGCAGCTTTATCTCCCTGCCTCCGCAGGTGCTGCTGCAGGAGGTGAGGCGAGGAGGTCAGCGGTGCTAAATTACAGCATCCGTGTTGCGCTCGCCTGCATCGGCTGTGCCTGCAGCAAGCGGTGTGCTGCCGTCGCTCCCTGCCACGGTCACTGCGATCGATATCCCTGCTGTCGCTATAAATGCGGACAGAGAAAGGTGTTCCTCTTTCAGCTTTAACTTCAAGTGAACCAAAGCAGCCACTTAATTCTTGTGGCCTTGGGCACGAGAGTTCAGCTATGGCATGTTGAGGCAACAGCAATACCAAAGTGAGAATCCTATTTTCTCATTAATATATGGAAAAATATATTCTTCCCCTGTGTAAGAAAATATCTCCATCTGCTTTCCTGTACTTAGTGAAACTGATGACAAGATCAAATACCAAACTCTAACCCAGTCGGAATTTGCTAGCCACTGCATTAAATGATCCAGTTTTTCTGAATGGTTTATGCTAACACTCGTTTGAAACAAGAATCCAAATCTGAGTTTATTTTAACTATTTCCCAGTGCTGTTCAGCTGTTCAGAGGCTTGAGCTCACTTTGCCAGGTGGTAACAGTTTTGACTTCCAGCATTTTGCCCTTTGCATCTTCTCAAAAAAGAAGCTAGGACAGTTGTCTCCTACATGTATATATTTGGCAATCTTAAAGTCAGCTTGTGGTACCCATGCTGATGCCAGCTGCTTAGCACAGACACAAGTGGCTGTCAGCTCAGTGCCTTAAACAGGCCTGCAGTCTGCCCTGCCCATATAAATAATAAAAAAAAAAAAACTATGGCAAATAATGAAGAGGGAGGATATATGGCAAATCCTAATTTTTGGTGAATATCCTGAGTTGTTAGGGCCTGTTCTTTGGTCCCAGTTTGCTTCGGTCCAAACAAGGATCACCCAGTAGCAGGAGGCAGTTTTGAAACCTTCTTATGTGCACCAGCAGTGGTGAGATTCAGCTGCTGCCAGAGCAGATGCTATACCCAAATCTGGATGTTGGTGTCAAAAGCTGTAAGAAACAACTCCACTGTCAGTGGGGACAGGTCAGTCTAAAACCAGTGCGAAGGTAAGAATTAGGACCCTTTGCTCACGTGAGGAATCCCAGGCCATGAGAAGTCTGGGCTATTACTCCAAATACAATTTTTACAATGCAGAGCAGTTGTTCAGTTGAGGGGAGACCTTATCGCTCTCTACAACTACCTGAAAGGGGGTTGTGGCGACGAGGGTGTTGGCCTCTTCTCCCAAGTAACTAGCGATAGGACAAGAGGAAATGGCCTCAAGTTGCACCAGGGGAGGTTTAGATTGGATATTAGGAAAAATTTCTTCACCGAGAGAGTGGTCAGGCATTGGAACAGGCTGCCCAGGGAGGTGGTGGAGTCGCCATCTCTGGAAGTGTTCAAAAAACATGTGGATGTGGTGCTTCAGGACATGGTTTAGGGGACATGGTGGCGCTGGATTAATGGTTGGACTTGATGATCTTGAAGGTCCTTTCCAACCTAGTGATTCTGTGATTCTGTGATTCTTAGGAGAGCTGGTTATCACACCAAGCTGGTTCTTCTCCTTGTATTGAGCTGCTAAGTCACGGTAAAAACTACAACTTTATTGTGAGCACTTTCTAATATTATTATCGCATGTAAACAACTTCTGCAGCTGCTGCAGAGATTTTTATGATTTTATGAGATAGCAATGCTCAGCTCTGAGCTGCACTGCCGTGTGCTGGGGCACCCGAGGGAGCCGTTGGCTGTGATTCTGTGATTCTTAGGAGAGCTGGTTATCACACCGAGCTGGTTCTTCTCCTTGTATTGAGAGGAGTCTCGCTAAGTCACGGTAAAAACTACAACTTTATTGTGAGCACTTTCTAATATTATTATCCCATGTAAACAACTTCTGCAGCTGCTGCAGAGATTTTTATGATTTTATGAGATAGCAATGCTCAGCTCTGAGCTGCACTGCCGTGTGCTGGGGCACCCGAGGGAGCCGTTGGCTCCATCCACTTGGAAGAAGTAATTTTTCCCAGGATTGCTCTTTGCGATCTGCTCTGCTCTGTTCATTAGGAGGGATTGGACTGCTCCTCATGCCACACGGCCTACTTCTTCCAGCCAAGCAGGGTAGAGATGGAAAAGACCATCCGGTTCCTCTTTCTTTGTCATGCTCTTTTCCACTAGGAACAAGAGGCAACCCATGAAAATGTGAACAAGTAGAGGTCTTCCTCTCCATCCACAGTCCTCCCCTGCAATTAATAGGTGGTGGTAGTGTTCGTCTTGGCACCCAGGCCTCAGAGCTCTGTATCTAGTTCATGGGTTGCCCAGTTTCTTGTGAGGTTCATGTCTGTTATCACTGAAACAAAAAGGAAGCCCCTCTGCCTATTAACTGGTTCCTCTTCTCTCCTCAGAAAATGAAACCTAATTTAAAGTACTGTACACCTCCACATTGCCCAAAAAGCTTTCCTCATGCAGAGGGAAAAGCAAATGAACATCTCCAGTGGTTGTTTTATTATAGTAAAGCAAAAAACAAAACAAAAATAATTAAAATTCATTTTTAAATTGTAGTTAGATCATCCTTATTTTGAAATACTGGAGTAATATTTTGGTGTAAAAGCCCTTCCCTTTGGAGATTTCTAGGACATAGGAAAATTTAGGAATATAACAGGGTCATTTTCTTTCACTTCAATATAGTGAATTTCCCCTGAGCATTGCCTTCGGCTTGATTAAGTTATGAGAAGAGTGCTACTGGCTGATAAAACACCAGTGGCCAAGACAGCAATAAAAATGCCTCTTTTTTATTTGACTAGCAATCTAAATAACTTAATACAGTAGCTTAATACTTTCCAAGTGAGAATGAGGGTGACGACGGATAATGATGAGAAATGCTTTTCTGCAGTATATACAGTTTAATAATGGCCCCGATTCAGTGCCATGACTAATCTGAATTACTTCTATTCGTAACATTACATTAAACCCCTGCTGAGGGATTCTGCTTTCACAGCCAGCTGTCCAGTAAGTGGCCACCAAGATGAATTTGGCTCCACAACGCTGACCTTTGCCTAGGTTATTCACTGGTGTTATTTTATTTCTCTATTTGTCTCAGGTAGGCAGGTAAGAAAATATGACAGAACGGACCACTTCAGCTAATGGTCTCAATCCTACAAACATTTGCCACATGTACTTGGCTCTTGTGGCAAGTCCAAAGAGTTCAAATTCATTAGTCACAGAATTCACTCTCAAACAACAGGGTTTAAAAAAAAAAAAAAAAAAGGAAAAGTGACAAATGATAGCTCTTTCAATTTGCTGTTTTGCTGCTGAACTATGAGGGTGCACCTTTCCAAGTTTCTCTCTGCAATCATAAGGAATTTTCGAGCTTTTAATAAAATTTTGGATTCTCACATAATCTGAGATTTTCAGAAACAGGGTCATAGAGAAAACTATTCAATACTTTGCAGGTTGGAATGAAATTCAGGCTTGATAATAAGAACAGTTTTGTTCTCACCTATGACTTTCAGGGTATTTAGTAGCACAGATTATTTTTTTATAAAAGTAATTCTACACTTGTAGTAGTGTAGAATTACTTTTATAAAAGTAGAAAAATTCTACTTTTATATAAGTAGAAAATTACTGCAAAGTAATTGTCATTTCTCGAGACTCAGATGAACAGCAGGTCTAAGTTCATCATTTAGGCATTCATTTTTGGCTTTGGTAACTGAGCTGAGATGATGTGTGTTTACAGTTAGACAACCTGCTGAATCAGGGACATAGAAGTGTCCCCCGTAAAAAAAATACTAAAATGACATGACCTTTGGCAAGGAACCACTCTTGTGTTGATGAAAGCTGGGATGGTATGGTGTGGTTATCGTACTATTGTGTTGTTGTATTTTAGTAAGATTTTTCTGCACAATGTACATAGTTACCCAGGCTCTGCCTTGGTACCGATGGTCACTAATAAGGTTTGAGGGCAGTCATACTTCATTAGCCTAAGATGTGCAAAACCAACAGTCTGCTGAGGGAAGAGGGAAGGTGACAGAGACGTCCATTTGCAGATCTAACCTGACGTCCCAAAGGTACAGTGCCCATCAAGAACTTGGATCAGAGCTGTTAGAAATACTCTCCCATTAAATGAGACCCTGGGAAAGCTGAGAGTGAGCATGCGGGACTTGGGGAGGAGGCATGAAGATGGCCTTACCCAGCCCCTCCAGCTGAAGGCAAAGGCTGGGGCAGGGACCAGCATCTGGAGAAGATGGGGTGGCCAAAAGACAGGACTCGGCAATGACTGCAGCTTCCCTGTGAGGAGGCAATAATACCTGAAGAAAGAGAGAGTCTGTCTCATGCAGAGAAGTGAGAATGTTACCGGGCACAGACTGAGCAAACTAGTAAAGAAGTAGATAGTGCATGACCTGAAAACAGGGCACTAAAGCCCCCTTGGGAATGAAAAGGGACAAGAAAGAGAATAGTGGGATGACTACCTTGGAGGTCTGTATGCTAATGTAAGAAACATGTAAAATAAACTGGAAAAACTTAATTCACAATCAGAATTATTACTTAACTGATTTGATAGGTTAATGGACATGATGCACTTATGATTTATTTTGGGCAGGGGGAGATGAGAAGCACGTTTCCAAGGTGTGCACAGTGGCTGCATATGCCTGCTGTGAACACCAGCAGTTGGAGGCAACAGAGCTGCTGAAAGTCTTTGAGCATAAAAGAGGGGAAGCCAGCCTGCACAAATGGAGATTATTATCTGGTTTTCGGAGAGAGAAAGGCTCATTTGGATCTTGTGTCTTCCAAGCAAAAAGGAGTTGATTCAGAGGGTGATGGGAGAAGGCAAACCCTGTAATGAGGATCATTCCACCCAAGAGTACTGAGGGAGCTGGCAGA
>NW_010528140.1:0-3935 GCF_000687285.1 Phaethon lepturus
AGAGGAAATGGCCTCAAGTTGTGCCAGGGTATCTTTAGATTGGATATTAAGTATAATTTATTTTCTCAAAGAGTGTTCAAACATTGGAACAGGCTGCCCAGGGAGGTGGTGGATTCATCATCACTGGAAGAGTTCAAAAAATGTGTAGACGTGGCACTTCAGGACATGGTTTAGTGGGCATGGTGGTGTTAGGCTGACGGTTGGACTTGATGATCTTAAAGTTCTTTTCCAACCTTAATGGTGCTATGTTTCTGTTCTATGATTCTAAAACAAAATATTTACTCTCTACTTCCCAGCAGTAGGTGTTGTTCAGCCACTTCCCTGGAAGCAGGGCTTCAGCACATGTAGCGGTTCCTCCGGAAGAGAAACATCGGAAAATGAGTGCCCCCCACTCCTCTTTTCTCTTAGCTTTTATTGCTGAGCTGACATCATATGGTATGGAATATCCCTTTGGCCTGTTTGGGTCAGCTGTCCTGGCTGTGTCCCCTTCCAAGATCTTGCCCACCCCCAGCCTGCTGGTGTGGGGAAATGTTGGAGAGACAGCCTTGATGCTGTACAAGTACTGCCCAGCAGTAGCCAAAACACTGGTGTGTTACCAGCACCATTCTGGCTACCAGTCCAAAGCATAGCACTATGAGGGCTGCTATGGGGAAAATTAACTCCATCTCAGCCAGACCTAATACAGCTTTCCACCAAATGCTAAAGAGAAACAAGAGCACTCCTTCACTATGAGAGGTGTCTATGAAGATGGCGCGCTCAGTGAGCCAAGAATGTCGTGATGCATTTTACATTCTTGGTATACCAGTCACTTCCGCAATGGATTTACCAACTTTAGGCACAACCCTGCATATTTCTACACATCTGAACCACTGTTTTTTCGCTCTTATCTATCTTCATAATTATCTTTATAATGTCCAATTTGAATAACTAGACTCTTTTAATATAATCAGAAACACTGATTGTACATGACTGTTGTTTTAACAAGTTAAAACATTAACTAACACCACTAATGATACATCTATTAAATACAAACTATAGCAATGTGAAGAAAAATCATTACCTAAATAGCTTCTGAAATGGTTTCTCATAGTCTTTTGATGGTGGTCTTTAGTACTACAGGTGCAACTTGGAGCATTAGAAGTACGATACAAAATATCTAAAATATTTATATGTTGGTATTAATGCTATTTTTCAGCACAAACTCACTTAGGTGAGAGTTAAGTAGGAAAGCCTGGGAGATACTGTTGTCCCTAAATCAGGGTTCTTCACCTGGTGTGCGAAATGCCAATCAACACACTGAGTTGAGATATTTGTCTTTATTGCCAGTCTGCAGAGTGGGGTGCTGGGCATTTAAAACCAACCAGCACACCTCTTAGAAGCACACAAGGTCTTGAAGTGATCAAATGCATATTAAGGGGGAGGGAATGCTAAGAAGTTATTTGCTCTCCCTCTTGTGTGTTTTATTGTCCTTGCACAGGTACCTCAGTCTGCGAGCTCCTTTGCCCCTGGATTTGCTGGTACATGGCTTTCAACCTGGAGGCACAGTTTATATTCGTACTTTGAAAGATAAGCTGTTGAAAGAAAAGTGGAAAGGACCTTACATCATCCTGTTGACTACCTATACAGCACTGAAGGTGGAGGGAATCAGCTCTTGGATCCACTACATGCGAGTCAAACCAGCCCCTCCACCAGAACCCAAAGACGGGTGGAGAGCCATCTCAGAGGGACCTCTAAAGACTGCACTGTTGTGCAATCATGTTGTACAATGAAGGGTTACACATTTTTGTTTCCTCTCCAGATTGTAGGGTCAACTATGTTTTTCCAAAAGTGGGATTGGTCAGAGAGTGTGTGAGAAAACCTGGCCAAAACCATTGTAAATACCTCTTCCTTTTGTCTATCTGGGGGAATCTCTGTGGAAGAGGTCTTCACTTCAATGTTTGATTGGTGCGCCAACTCCTCTTCAACTCTTGGAAAATTATACTTTATTTAAGGATTATGAAGGAAGCATTACTTATGCTAATTACCTTGATTTTGGAAAAAACACCAAACTGAGGGATAAAAGAATGCTCAATGTTAAGGTGAAAAGGATGTTCCCCACAGAGATGTGTGCAGTTTGTAAATTGTACCCCATCCATAAAATGCGAAAATTTATCTCATTTCAAACCCCCTCTAAGGTGTAATTAGACAGAAGTTGCAAGTTATGCATCGGCACATACTAAGCTCCCCTTAGGATGGTTTCTCCTATGTGGGAAAAGGGCTTATACCTATATCCCTGCCAACACCACCGGAGGACCCTGTTCTATGGGAAGATTAACGGCCTTACTCCCTGATAAAAAAGATTTTCAAATAGAAAAAAGCCAACGACAGAAAACACAGATTCATGCTCTACCTCAGGACTGTGATTCACAAGTAACTCTTTGGAGCCCAAGCAAACTAATAGCTGTAGCAGTTTTAGCACCAGGAGTAGGAGTAGCCATGAATTATCACACAAGAAAAAGAATTGCATGATGTGCATTGGTGAGAAACATAAATTACACCTCACAAGCACCGGCGGCCTTAAGTGAGGAGATGGCTCAAATAAGAGAAGCCACTTTAGAAAATAGAGCTGCCATTGATTACTTTCTTCTGGGTTGGTGGAACTATGCCAGCTGATGAGGCAATGTGCGGGTGAAAGGAATAGGGGAGGAACAAAGGAGGAATAAACAGAAAGGGGTATAAAAAGGGTCCAGCTGAATGTAAAATGAGGTGGGTCAGTAAGCTTGTCTGACTGAGCCCTGTACCTGATCACCACAGTCTGTCTTATCTTCTTATTAAATCCTTTCTTAACTGTCTGTGTAATGTCACTCTCTAGCCCATGTATATATGTGTTGCAAGGACTAAGTGCCAGATACTGGTGAGATCAGCATGAGTGGATTTTAGGACGGCTACTGGAGTCAGACTGGGGTGTGGGTGCCCCAGGACTGTGGTGCCAGCAACTGGAGCGAGTGGGGGTCTCAGCATCAGTAGCTGGAGGGCCCATAGCTCCAGCCTGAGCCAGAGACCTCCAGTTCCCTGGGGTGCATGGGCCTGGGCTTCAGCAGCAGGAAGAAGTCCTGGGCCCAGAGCTGCTGGAAGCTGTGGCCACTCCTAACATCCCTTAACAAGATCCACTGGCTAGAATAACATTTTGCTTCATAGAACCAAGACAGATGTCAGAGCTTGGTTTTTCCATAAAATTGACATTGGTCTGCAGACCAATGTTCAGCTACAAACACCAACAAGTTATCTTATAACTAAGATATATAGTATATGTGCTTAGACCTACAGACAAAAGTGATTTAATTTATTTGTCTGACAACTAACTTTGAGTTGATAGAATGCTTGAGCATAAAAAACAGGGATCACACTTAAAACCTGTGCAAAGTCTTGAAAGATATCAAGTGAAATTTACTAGAAATATTGGTTTCTATCTATCCTGATGCACCAGAGGTTAAATTAACATACTTCAAGTCCAAATAGAACTTTAGCTAAATAGGTTAGAATGGCATGTACTGAGAGGTAATATTGTTCTAAAACATTCTATCCTGTCCACAATGGAAAGCCAAATTTATGCTGGAAACAATGATAATTGGTGTTAGATTTAAGTGGAATTTATGCAATGTGTCTAAAATTAATTTTAAATAGTTCCAGCATTGTGAAACACTTAGGAGTGTCCCACACAGCTTATCTGAAGTAAAAACTATATTCGTCATTTACAAATGTAGATCTCAGTGCTACAAGAGGCTGTATTTGTACCTCATGACCCATTTTAGTTGGGCTAACTGGTGCATACAACTCTTTTCAGGCTTGTTCCACAGAGATAAACTTCCCCTTCACAGAGAAAATTTGTGTAAAGTTAATTTAAATGAAAGGGGATGAAGACACTTAACACAGAATCACAGAATCACAGAATCACT
>NW_010528141.1:0-1981 GCF_000687285.1 Phaethon lepturus
CTAGTGATTCTGTGAACCCTCCAAGGACACACACACTGGTTTGTGCTATTTATGAAATATATATTTATTTGACATAAATATTCTTGTATGACTTCCAATCATGTAAAAACAAGTGCAAGAGATTGTATGGCCAGTGTATTGACAAGCTGCCTGGAACTACTCACCTAAACCATAGGAGCATTCTGCTATTACTTTTTTTTTGTTCTGTAGCTGCCATGGTGTAGTTGTGTATCGATTCCACAGACTGGCTTCTTTGGTCCTGTTTTTTCAGTGCTTTGACATTTCATTGACTGTGCAGTATGTAAACTGTGGTTACCAGAGTTAACCAATGTTTGGAATATATTTATTTTAAACTATTTTGGTTCCTTCTTTAAATTAGTAGATATATGAGTGGGCTAATTAGAAGTGAGTCAATCTGAATTGATTTCAAAATGAATACAAATGTTAAAAAACAGCCAGGTTTGGAAAAGACAAGAAAAGACAGGAAAAAAGAGAAGAGAAGAGAAGAGAAAAGAGGAAAGGAAAGATCTTCCTCGTAGTTTTCTCAGCTGTACCACAGCATACAAAAACAAGTCCAGCAGAAACCAGGATTTTATCTGAAATTCATGATTGATTACCTTGGATGTTGTCAAACCATTGCAAAAGTGAAATAAATAAAATGACTTGCTATGTCAAACCCAAAAGCTTTGGCTACAACCTGGTTTCCAAAATGTGGAATACATTTAATACTAGTTTGAATAGACCTATGGTTTGGCCACCCCATTTCTGTCTGTTCTAAACACCTGTTTTCATTTAGCTGTACAAGACGGACCAAAATCCTGCGCTAGCCTTACACTCCAAACGACTCCACTGAAATCAGTGATAGCCATTGATTTTGAACACAAACCACAGTATCACACTTCATTTCTTCTGGAAAAATAATATTATGGAAAAACTACAGTGTAACTAGCCAAACTGATGGGAATTTTATAAGATGACTGCAACACAGTTAAACCCCAACTGTGCTCTTGTGGCTTCATTCTCTCCTTTCTCTTTGGATGCTAACTCACTTTCTCCTGCCCTTGTGTTACTTGAAAGCTGCCACATTTCATGCAGAAGCTCTAGGAGAGATTTGTGATAGGGGAATATTTTAAGGAAATAGAAGAAAAGTAAAGGAAAACAAGTAAAGTTATGTTTAACAAAGGAACCAGATGGTTCCTTAAATGTGTGATATCAGTTGATTGGTACCTTTTAGTCCAAAAATCCAGGATGGTTTTTGACCTTACTTTTTCATTTTCTGTTCTAGTAGATTCAAAAGAAAAGCCAGCTGCATGATCCATCTATATGTTTGATGACTTGCTGCATGCATTTTTGAAAAGTTGTTTGTAGTATTCAACCTTGTCACTAGTTTTACCATTTTTATATGTAATAATTTTCTCATACATCATTGTACCTATTAAGCACTTTCAAACAAGCTACTTAGGTCTGCATCTGTAATAGCTGTGTTATAGAATTAGTGGTAGATTAATTTCATAATTTCCTTACTACATCAAATCCATCAAAGGAGATTTTTAGCAAATGCTCATTTTAAGTGTCTTGTCCACTATCCTATGTTACTCGGTAGTTAAGATGTGGGCTTGGCTTTTCAGAAATGTAAGCTCAAAATCATGTTTTGCTGCATACTTTCTTTGTAATCTGAGTAAGTTCCCATGCGTGGTAACAAAGTTAGTGTCTTGTCTTCTCCAGCTATCCAGTTTCTCTCTGTATCTAGTTTGGGGTTAGATAATCCCTGAGAGTAATTTCAATTTACTATTTTAGGAAGGACCAGTCACCCTTTGAAAGTGCTTGCTCCTCTTTCTCTTCATGATGGAGGAAGCCCAGGTTATTGTTTCAGACAAAGTGACTTAAAATCCAGTGAGGTGAACCTCAGTCTTTCAGTGTTTCAGCTAGACAAAGTGACTTAAATTCCAATGAGGTGAACCTCAGTCTTTCAGTGTTTCAG
>NW_010528142.1:0-18076 GCF_000687285.1 Phaethon lepturus
CTGGATGAACACAGAAGACTTTCAAAAACTGTACTTCACACTTGCTTTTTGCAAATTAGTTCATGTGGTCAAGGAAATGAAGAACAAAGTCAACTGGCAGAAACAACTACCCTTGTGTTTTTTTCTTGCTGTTTCTTTCCTGATTTTGCCTAAAAAGTAATGATGACCCACTGTTATAAGCATTTCTGAGTGCAATAGGGATAATCTGGTTGTATTACAAAAGGTTTAAGTATCTGTGGTTTTAATTTCCCTTTCCACACAAAAGGATCAAGATCTCAACATCAAAATGAAATTCTACAAAAACCGTTCCAATATTTTCTTCTGCACTCCATAGTCATCAGGATACTCACACAATTAGAGGATTATAAATTATAAAACAAACCTTATAGCAAGGAGCTTGCTCTGAGCCATGGTTTGTTCTACCTGCTGATACTGTAGCATACAGAAGCATTTAACAGACCAGCTGCATTGCCCCATTTAGACTTGTGTATTGCCCCAGTGACCACCACAGGCATTCTTGAAGTAGGATGAAACGTGCCCTGATCTCTTTTTGATGAAACAGAGGGAGCCCGTATCAGAAGAGCAGCTCTGCAGTGGTCTCTATGGGCCGCTGCTCTCTGTGTAGGACCATGTAGGCTTGCTCATTAGCATCCACACTCTGGGACCTTATCTATGGAGATGGATATTTACCATTTACAAAACTTTTGGGAAGTCGATGAAAAATACCTGTGTTGCATTGCAGATTTAAATAACGCTGCAAAACCAGATACAGTGTCACACTCTTATTGCTATCTGCTTTGGCTAGTGAATGAAAAAAATTACTCCATAGCAAACAGCACAGGGGCAGCCAAATTCTCCAAGCTTCCCTCGTGTTAGGTGCAGCATAAGTCTGTCACAAGTAGCTAAGGGCATCTAGCACCTACCTCCTCAAGTCGGTTTTGACACTCACAGGAGTTACAACCACCCACAGCAAACTGCTATCCATAGACATGGTACATTATTTTTAACTGCTCTTTTGACACTTCCCCAGGCTATTTCAGTAGGCATTTTGGCAGTTATCAGATAAAACAGAAGGATTACTGTTTCAGGCTCATTCTTTAGAGATGACTAATATTTAACACATTAGTCTGACAGCATTTCAGCCAACAGGTCTCCTATTTTGTTGCACTGAAAAAAACCCACCCCGTCTCATAAGTTTTTCTTCACAAAACGATTGGAAAGCAAAAATAACTAACTGAAGCATACCAGGTGTGCTGAGCTTAGTTGAAGGCAAATACCAATTCATTATTTTCAGGATGGCAGTCAGTGTCTAAAATATAACACTCAAACTGCTGGTTATCATCATGCCTCCACTCTTAGCCAGGACATCCATGGGGCACAAGCTCCATCTTACCAGGAGATTCCCCTCCTTCATTCCTGGGATACTGACAACCATCAAGACATCATAGCATCAATCAAGAACAAGAAGGTGGAAAATGGACAGTGTCCAGCCTTCTCCACTCATAAGAAGCATTGGAAGAAGAATAACTCTGCACTATCTTGAGATCCCAGATCCT
Organism: Phaethon lepturus; assembly: GCF_000687285.1. Classification (NCBI taxonomy): domain Eukaryota; kingdom Metazoa; phylum Chordata; class Aves; order Phaethontiformes; family Phaethontidae; genus Phaethon; species Phaethon lepturus. Next base: position 1,557 of record NW_010528142.1, read on the forward strand.
TCTCCAGAGCTTCAGCAGAAAAAGAGTGCATGACTGCTCTCATGGCTGCTGTGGTCTGTGGATGAGGCTTCTCCCAACCTGCCTCCAACCTCTTTTGACTCTGTGCTCACAGCACAAGCACAGGAGGTAGCATTAACAACATCAGTGGCTCACAGGCTGTAATCATCTATTGCCCACCCCCTTTCAGAGAGGAACGAGAGCGAGCTCTGGGAAGAGGAAGACAAAGGAGTGAAGACAAACCTAGGTCCAACACTACTGCAGGTGCTACCTCACCTGTTGCTTAGACAGTGAGGAAATACCTGAAGATCAGTACCGATGTCACCAGGAAGAGGAAACAAAGAGGGTGTGTATCTGGTTTGCAGCGTGGCACCGTTAGCCCCAGGGGCCTCGCTGTCTGTTTGTCCCACCTTGCTTTTGGCAGCAGGAGCATGCCAGTGCTTTGTTCCCATCCCTGGTGTGCGCAGTTTTGGTTCCCACTCCTCCCAAAGCATTGCAAAGACCTCCTGAGATTTTGCCTGGGTTCTGGCCACTTCCCAATTTCTCCCTTTGCCCACCACATAATTCCTCAGCTGCCCAAGGATGACAGCTGCCACCCATCTGGTGGCACAGAAATCAGCTTCATCCCGCCCCTCCTTGCTCTCCTGCCATAAATATCATCAAATCCAAATACAAATGGACAAGGAGAAAAAATGTGACTTCTACCAAGCTCAGTAAGTGAACAGATACATACTTCTAAATCAATATTCTAGTATGTCTTTTCTCCCCCTCCCTCATTTCCAACATAACAAACTGGTTCCTAAAGAATCTGTAATTAACCTCCAAATGCTGCTCGAAGTCATGTATCCACAGGCACCTAGGCATGCCACCCATGACTGCCTCAGTAGATGGATGTAGTTCTGCCTACCCTGATGCAGCTGCATCCATCTTCCTAACAGACCTGATGTGGCAGAGGACACCTCACCACCTCACTCTATTAGCAAAAAACAGATTTTGTTCCCAGACCTGGCAAGCCCCTTGCCATTCCCCTGGCTCACTTACCTCCATCTGCAAACGTTGAAATGGGTGGCTGTCGTCTGAACATGCTTGGAAGTAAGTGCCGTATTGTCAGGTTAGTATGATAAACAACCAAACTTTAAAATGTCAGCGATTAAGGAAAATTAAGCCTGTGATTAACACCAAACTACGTAGAAACTGAGACTTCTGAAACTAGGATTTCCAGCATAAGGCATACAAAAATGACTGTAACTATAATCCTAGTGGACTGTCTGCTACAGGTTTGGTTTTTTCCAAGAAAATTTCCAAAGTGGTTCCCATAGAAAGAACTTTAATGGAATGCTATTAAACATGTATCCTCCTCCTCCTCCCCTCTGTTTAGCTAAGTGCAAAAGAAACAACGGAGTGATGAAATATTTCCCAGTATTTTGACATTTTTAGGGGCATTCTGGAGTCTGCTTACAGCACACAGATTTAAGTTGGAAAATATCCTTCCCTCCCATTCCTTATTTTGCAACACCATGTCATATTAGTAAAGCAGAAAATGAGCAAGCACCAGAATATTCTCCTGAATATTGTAGGACAGCATTACACAAAGTGGAGCACTGACTCAAACAAGCACTCGTGCTGCAAAACTACTGTTCACCATTATGTGTCTGAGATGCCACTGACACCGCTTCTTTCCTCCTTCTCCTCTCAGATTTGTATTACGTTATGCAGCTCCCAGGGGCTTTCACAATCCCTCACAAGTGTAAAATGTTCCAGAAATGATCTTTGTTTTACGTGCAGGAATTATGTCTACGTATACAGTGTAACACAGTTATCCGTTTTCAATGAGCCATGTGTTTCTGTGCTGTTGGGGTGCAGACAGAACCTCAGTTTTTTACACATCAACAGAGTCCCTTGGCAGGGGAACGTCCTTACAAAAGCCAAAAAGCATAATTGGATGTCATAGTTGGGAACCTGATCACTCAGTTTTTCAGATACTCCCATCTTGACTGCATTATGGTACACGTCCAGTTTCACACACAGTCTTACCAGATCGGTAAAGAAACTCGGCAATTGCCTCGCATGAGGCAAAATGAGGCATCAAAGAGGAGTGCTGAGCCAGCTGGCTATATTCTGCCACTGTTGTTTGCATCCATAGGACAGAACAGTCTTCTGTAAAACTGGAACTGTCCCACTGAAATCCAAAAACAACAAGTGTCTCATAGTAAGTGCTCTAGGAGCATATTACTGAGTGCAATATTAATCAAGAGAGTGGTGGAGGCAAACCAATTTTCCCAACAATTTAAGCTTTGGTATTTTTCCATTCTACATGGAATAAAAAAAAAAGGAAAAAAAAAAAGACCCCAGCACGCACAAACCAGATTATGTCTTCTGAATATTTTCCCCAAATGGATTGTACCAGTTAGATGGCTGGTTTGATCCAGCCAGCATGTCTTTGAGAAGAGTCTTGGCATCTGTCTGATACTGGGCAGATCTCAAGTGGTATGCATTTCAGCATTTCTTTGACAACAAACCTTCAACCAAAAATATTCCAGTCTGGTCAATGTATTTAGATCAAATATTAGCTTACACTCCAGCATTAGCAACACTGGCACCTTTCCTACTGTTCAATTTTAGCTGACAAACAAGCTGAAGCTCTCACAAAAATATGCAAGGAGAGGTTTCTTTCGTGAGTCATGTCTTAAAAACATACGCAGTCATTTAAGTTAAAGTCACAGCCAAAAAATTGGCAAAAGCAAGTCTGGTAAAAAAATATAGTTTACATATATGACTGACTATGCATCCACGTGGCTAGAAGAGCCAACGCTTCTGACAGTAATGGGAGAAAGTTTGGAAATTAGGACGCACCATTAGCTTTCCCTATTCAATTCTCAGTTGTTGGAAGCTCAGTCTTACCTTCTGATCCAGTTCTGGTACACCTAAATGTATTACATGCATTCATGTAGCACCAGCTGTGTCTCTTCTGCTCTGCATTTTGCATTGGACTATAGTCACGTAGAGAACATTTACCCTCTCAGGCTCTGGAACCAGAGAATCTTTGCAAAGCTTGGTGTCCCAAAAGGGAACCCAAGATTTTCAGTAAACCTATTTCACATACTAATAGATAAAATTTTGGCTCCTGCAGGTGAGTATAGTGAGCATAAGGCTCAGCTATGGAGTGTCTTTTATTGTGTTATGATTGGCACTGGAATTGCCGGAGGCGTCACACGGCACGCTACTCTGATGTTAACAAGGTCTCTATGAATGGGAAAGCCCTTCCTGCACACCGCGACAGTATTTCACAATAGTCAAAGAAAACTGCTGGACGCTCCCATTGTTGAGCTATTGTATGCTCATCAAGAGGCTACAGAGACTACGAAATAGACCACAGATTTTTTTAGCCAGCATTTTTGAAAGTCAATTGAGTTTTTAAAGCTACAGAAAAAAAATAGAGTTAGCATAGGAATTCAATATTAGTTTCATATGTAATGGACGATTGAACTTTATCGCTTGTGAAAAATTAAGGGTGTCTCTGGTCTGCAGTTTCGCAACACAGTGCATTTCACAAAAGGCAACAGCACTGCCGCTGTTAGGCTAACTTGGAGGGGAATACCATGGAAGGCTTTGACCCTGCCAATGCAAGAAAGTATCTTCAACTTCTTGCAGGAGAAACAGGGGAAGAAAAGTACTCTTGGGCACAGAAGCACTATGAGCAGATAGACCTCGGAGTTTCAGGTACAGAAGTAGGCTAAACCAAACACTCCTCTATGATGCAAATGTATCACTCAGTTTGGACAACTCAAGATGTACCCAAATTCTATATACACAATTCAAGCTATATTCCTTGCAGGTTGAGGAAGCACACTTATGTTCTCCCTGAGTGTGCTAAAAGAAAATGACTTAGAATGCATTTATATTTTATTATTATTATTAAAAACTTATGTAGGTTGGGGTTTTTTTGTGTTTCTTGTTTTGTTTTTCGTTTTGTTTTAAATCTCACTTTCCATTCCTGTGGAAAAACACTTCTGGAACAAGCTTACCTCAGTTTGTTTGCCTGTTTTCTGATACTCTTTGTTATAGCAAGTAGGGATAAATTAGCTCTGGATAAAAGGTATCACATGCATAGTCTCAGCTTTTACAAAGTGGCTTTTTATCAGTCTAACTAGGTTTAATCTACAATTTTGTTCACACACATGAAGGCTACTGGAATATTTAGGTTTAACAGCTTGACAACTAGCATCAGCTATGGCAAAGTTTATCAATAATATAGTTATCAATTAACACTGCACAAGTATTTAAAAAAATGGAAGTTTATTCATCTTTCAATGGCTCAAATAGCAAGTAAAAGGACAGGATAAGGCATCAGCCAAGACAAGTTTCATGTGTCCCGTGGCTTCATAACACCTCAGTTCCCAGTATACAGTTTCCAAAGCAAAGTCACAATGTTAGTGGTTAGACTCCCTGGCTAAATAGACCCAAATGAGTACACAGTAAGATGAAGACTGGCTTATTTGCCATAGTTACATGAGTAACTTTAGTTCTGCGCTTGGCGGTCTACTAAATGCACATACAAAATTCTTATTGATAAATATTTAACATGACAAATATAACTTCTAAGACTTGAGTCCCTAAAATGTCTGTTAGCATGAAAGTTAAATATTTGTTACCTAGTTTGCTTGAGCACATTTTAAATTGTCAGTTATAGGCTTACACATATATAAAAAGTATAACAGTTTGTGGAATTAATCTAGCCTGTCTTACCCCAGAGGAGTCCAAAACCCTCAAACATTCTGGTATGTTTTTAGTTAAAATGCAGCATACCAACCGTGTGCTAATATTCTTGCTGTTCTGAAGCAACTGAGGCAGTATGTTTTGTTTGGGGATTTTGGATGCACATGGTAAATGTTTCTGTATTGCAAAGCATGTTTGATTGTTTAATATCAACATTAACTAGAAAAAGTAGCTACAATGTTCCCCATTTGAAAATGAACATGAACTAAACAGTACAAAACCTGCATCAAGCTTCAGCATAAACACACCACATTCCTGTAGCTGAGTAGTAGGAACACAAAATAAATTAACTGATGACAGTAGAATTTTGCAGACAACATCTTAACTCAAAACACATTAGCACTAATGAATCAGCTCCACTCCATCCAACTCCAGGGAGTTAAAACCCAAGAAACATCTAGACAAAAAAAAAAAATCTACTTGCAAAAGGGAAGTTTCAAGGTATCAGCACATTAAGTTTTAAACAACCACTCCAGGCTTAGATGTGCCATAGGCTTATGACTTCAGCCTTATACGTACTCTGACCTTTTAGTTTTAAGATACCATATTGTTTACCAAGTTACAGATGACAGAATATGCTCTGCAGCATTCACAATCCCGGAGTATAGCACACGTTTAAAGAACAGACACTGCTAGCAGACAGCTAGGGAGCGACATCATTCACGTAACTGCACTCCACAGAGGGCAGTCTCGCACTGACGTGCAGGGACAGTCTCTATGCAATGAAGTTGAAAAACACACCCTTGATTAAGCAACCTGCTATGTTTAGGTTTTAAAATTAAGGCATATTCAAATGTTTCAATGTAAAGGATTACATCACTCTTTAGGTTAATCAGGTAATGCAGAACCACATATAATTTTCCCCAATGTAACTGTTCGCATGTACATTATTCTTTTCTAATTTGCATAAATCCATGGCAAGACAACTGCATACCGCTTTGTTAGGTATCACGTTCACAATTATAATTTTCAAGGCAACAAAAGACAAGATGAATTGACAATTACCAGTGATAAAAAAGTATGCTTTACAAGAACCCACAAAGTAATACTTCCCCCCTCTGTTCACTATTAAAGACTGCCAATGAAACACTACATTCAGAAGAAATGTGAGAAGGTAGGCAATTATGAAATGGACTGAACTTCGCTTCTCTTGAAGCCACACCTCTTTTTTCAGTGAATTTGACTTTCAGTGCAGCTCCAATTCATGCTTTTAGTGGTACATTACAATTTCCAACATGTTAGAGTAATTTCAGTCACTTGAGCCTTCAATGGCATGCTTATAAATTATGGTTTTTATTAGTATGGTCAGGGTAGGAAAGGAATTCAGGGTTTTGATTATAAAATGCAACATCTTTCTCTGATCCTCTTAGCTAGGCTTTTTCTTTTCTTCTTCCCGTTCTTTTCTTTGCTGTCTTCCATTTTTCTGGCTCTAATTTCTCTCATTAAATCAAAAAACACCTAAAAAAGATGTAAGAACATAAATGCAAAAACCATCAGAGACATATGAGTTAATTTAAGCTATCACTGATGATATCCATTTCAGTTGTTAATAATAAAGTCAATATGTAATCAGTTTGAGCAAACAAATATTAATCCAACAAATCGTTCACTGGTTTTGAAGGCCAAATTGATATAATGCAATCCTGCTTCTTTCATGGTACCGTAATGTTCCCCTGTCTTCTGATATTTGGTTGTGAATCCTGTCAGACAATTTTCCACAAGGATTGAAAGAGTCTTACCACCAGCCAAGATATCTACATCATACTGAGAAGACTCAAGGAAATTGTTGGGATTTCTTTCCCGCCCAAGTATTTTCAGTGACGAGCTGAAAAAGTGCAACCCAAATCTAGGAACGTATTAAAAGAGCAGTAGCATACACTGAGCATTTCATGGTCAGTATGTCCCGTGATGCAAGTCTAAACAAAAAGTGACTGGGGAAAAAATAAAAATCAGCATTCCCTTTAAAGCAAGGTTATCAATCCTACAACTATGTAAATGATGTTTTAAATTGGGTAATCTCAACTGTTATATTACAATCTCAAAGTACATATGAACTTTATTTTTGTCAAGTGGTTTAGTAGGAAACAAAAAAAAATTACAAAGTTGGAGATACACCAATGACTTGTTTAAGGGAGATCTTGCTGTCAGTTAAGACTTTGTGATTGGACTACTTAAAGCTACTTTATTAATTTGAAAAGCAGATCTTGACTTGGCAGGAGGCTATAGCAAATAATCATTTCATCTTTATAATTTTACTGTAGGAAATCAGTTGAGCAATTATAAGACTTGTCTCACAGGAAATGTTCCCTAGATCTATGTCAGAAAACTTGATCCATTTCTGTGAAACATGGACAGTGCAGGGGCTGAAAAGCTCCTCTGCAGAGCTCAGTAGGTTTTTATTTTCAGTGACACTAATCTCATATTGATTGCAGCAAAAGCATCAACCTTCATTACACAGGATCCAAAGAAAAATCAATGTAACTAAACATTTCCACCAAGAAATAAGATTGCCTTTAGATTTCTAAATGTGCACTAAGTTACTTGCTTGTACTTACATTTGTTCTAATGTAAGATGCAATTGTCAACTTGCTTAAGCACTGATACCGCACTACAATATTTAGCTGCCTGGGGTATGTAACCTTCTGAGAAGATGCTTAGTGGGTCACCTTTAGCAAAGTGAGCAGAAGCCAAGTGTGTTTTCCCTAACTGAGCAAATCCACTACTCTGGAATTCAGAGAAGCCAGATTTCTTATAGAATAGTAACTTCAGTTTTACATAACAAACCCTTCAGATACTCCAAGTAACTAAGAATGCCTGGTGTTTACTAGTGCCAATAAAGCGTCATTTATGGCCTGTCAAACCTTAATTCTGTATGATACATGGCAATCTGGGTCCATTATGACACCAGTTCCAAAAAGAAACTTGGAGCTCTGTAGTAACTTACCATGTGCGTGCAAAAGCTGTTGATTAGAGAGCTATTAAAAAATAATATATACACACACACATAGACTTTTTTCCCAGGTGCTAAATGATAGTGAAGTGGATTTTGAAGAGCTGGGAATTTCTACATGGCTGTAATAGATGGATGTTCACTGCAATCATGCACCAAATCTAGAAGATATACTTTTTTTGTAACAAAAAAAATCAGAGCTGTATCAGTGAGACTGAGTTCTGCTGCATTTCATTGACTTAATTTTCTCTGTGGAAGAGCATGAAGTTCTTACAGTAGTACTGAACAATCAACTTCTTCAGGAAGACAACTGACAGGAGACAGTCAAGTTCAAGTTATTGCAAATGAGAACGCACATTACAGCTGTCACACTGCAACTGATAGCTCATACGTAAGGATTTACGTTAGAGAATTTTTCAGTGTGTGATCAAGTCTATCAATAGCTCTGAAAGGAAAGGTTGGCACATTGAACTATACGTGTTTCTGTTGCCACACATCTGTTACTCTTGCAGTCTACAAAGCTGAGAGTTATTCTGAATTCTGTATTCCAAGAAGTTCTGTCTTTTAGAGTTATAGCTGAAATACTTACAACTAATCAGTAATTTATCTTCTTGGAGACAAAGATTCTCTCTTCAGGTTTTATCCCTGAAAACTCATGAGGAACTTCTAGGCTGTTCAAAACTTAAAAGGGTTCATCCATTCTTCACTGAAGCAACATACAATCAGACACATAGTTAGACGAGGGTAGAGAGGGCTCCAGTTCCTCCCTTACCTACTTTTGTAAGCTGTTATATTCTGGCCGAGGATCAGAGAGCATTCCTCACTGTTCAGAAGCAGATTGTCTTCTAGCCATAGAAAACATAGTAAGAAGTCTAGGCCAAAATAGCTACCTCAAGAAATTTTTAAAGAAGGTCTTCTATAATGTCTTATATAATGACTCCTTGCAGTTTAGGATGGGATAAACTTGTTATGCCTAACATTTTCACTGTTCTACATAAAGTCACCTCGTCATGCATTCCTCACAAGCTAAGGGAGAAAAGTATTTGATTCAAATTTCACAAAAATAATTGCTAAAATAATGAACATATAGAGTATGACCCATGGCAAAGAGGCATGAAGTAAAAACTGATGGAGAGATTCTTTGTATACAGAGGCCAGTTATTACCTTGTCAACGTTAGCTCGCGTTTTTGCAGAAGTTTCCACGTAGTTAACATTCCACTGATCCGCTCTGTTTTTTGCTTCCTCTACAGAAACTTGCCTTTTATCTTCCAAATCCGATTTGTTACCAACTAGCAAAAATGGAACGTTCTCATCTTCTTTTACTCTTAAGATCTGCTCCCTGGAGGAAAAAAAAAAGAGGAAAAGAAAATTAAGCTTTGCACGGAGTACTATTCTTAGAACACAAAAAGAAGACTTCAGACTAAATACTCTTCCATCTCACAGTAAAAACCCAGTTATTCATTTTATGAAGCTTACGAAACAGTAAAATCTTAAACCTCATTATGACATTATACAGAATGCAGACACAGACAACTAGTCCTCCAGGAAAGAAGGCAGCAAGTCGGTAACAAACTAAAAGAGTAGAACAAGATTGTTTTAGGTGAGAGTTTGTATTAATAAGTCATTCCTTTTACTAAAGGTGTTAGTTGAGAGCATTTACCATTGTCTTTGTATCACTATTTGTGATTGCCATTTTTAAGCTACCCAAACTTCAGTTTTACGCTCAATTTTTTCCTAATAAAACGTGCCATTTTTAAAAGCTGATAAACTGGTCCACAGCATACCATGAAAAAACCCCTCTTCCTTTCAGGAACATTTCTGAAGTCAATTATATTCAGTCTCTGCAAAGATCTTCATTCAGGTATAAGCCAGTGTACAGATACAAGTTGTACATGCATCAGATTTTTAAAGACAGCCTCTTCTACTGTTTGAACTGCTAGGATGAAGGGTTTAAAGTTGTAAATAAAACTCAGTGCTACAAATGGTTTGATACATAAGTCTTCAACACTGAGGGGGGGAAAAAAAGAAAGAGAACTTTCTTCTAATTAGAAATGCATTAAAAGTACCGGGAAGAACAGTTTTCGCCGAAGAGGGATGGTCTCTATTTTGTCTCAGAAAGGAATATGAAGTTAACAGTGAAACATAACCCTTTATCACAGAGCAATTTCTGACAGATCAACAAAAAGCACAGAGAAACAAACTCCTTTTGCTGGCTGAGGTGAAACCTATTGCCAGATTTGAAGTTGAATGGAGAAAAGCTGAAGAGAATTAATTAATTGATATTCTAAATGGCCCTTATTTGGTATACAGCAGGATCCTCCTGCTGTTATAAAAAGCTCTGGATAGCATGCAGTCTTGTTGAGGAAGTCTACTCACAGGGCTTAAACTGCAGTTAGCCCATGGGTTTTTTAAAAACCAACAAATGTGTATTTGAGGCAGCTCGTAACACCACATTCATCTCTGAAGTGTAATGTACTTCAAGCAACATTCCTCCTCTCCCCCACAAATATCAGTGCAAATATTTTAACAGGGTCTGCAGCTATCCAAAAGTAATCTGAACCATCAGTGGATTAGGAAGGGTGGCCAGAAGAAAACTCAGTGTGTCACTGCAGTATCTGTGCAAATAAGACTTCTGTTAAAAATTTGTAGCTTGCAACACTAATTGTTCAGGTGAAGCTAAACAATTTCACCACCTAATGAGTTAATCTGACAGCAAGCCAGATGACAATATTCTCCTTTGAGCTCTCTTTGAAGACTGATGTCTCCTAAACATGAAATATCTAATTAATGATATGTCAGGTTGAAATCTAGATCTTAAAAAAAAAAAAATCATTAGAGACAGACTAATTCTACTCAAAGCAAGACCACATTTTATCAAACTGCCTTTCAAATATTTAAAAATTTAGTCATTGCAGGTGTGCTTTCTAGTGAAAAAAAACATTACTTGCAGCAATGGCATTTCAGAGCACACCAGGAACCTCACTGAAGACATTGAATAGCAGTAAACAGCTCTCCTGTTGGAGTTCTGCCATTCCAGCAGAGCAAAATTCCATGGAAACAATCAAACATCCAAATTCTTCTTGTCACTTTCTTTCATATCTGTCTCTGAAGTAGCATTCCCTCAGGCTGCTCAACAATGCCAAAGGTATTTTAACTGTACCTTCAAGATATACAGGTTACTTTTACACAGAGCAGAAAGAATGTAATTTTTCTGAGTTACATTTTAGTATTTAGGCTTCTACAGTTTCAAGAGCAACTTGAAAGGCACTTTCAAAATCCAATTGGGGAGACATTTAAATGTCTTTGTTGAAGGGATCTTTTCTTCCTTTTTGGCTATTTCAGCATGCGTATTGTCAACGTTCATCTTTGCTGGAAAAGTAGAACTTTTTCTAGAGGCATAGAAGATCATGTCCTTTGAAGCATTAACAGGATTTTAAACATATTTGAATAGGTCATTTTGCACCCTAGAGGAGCTCAAGTATACTAAATAGTCCTCCAGGATTGACAATACTAGCATAAGCATGCAAACCACTCAAGGCCTGCCCCTCTCTCCCTCCCAAAATATATGAACATACACATACAAAAAACCACCAGAAGAGGAAAAAACTCACTTTCTGCCCTCTCCATACATCATCTTCCTCCTTTAGAGACGATGTTGAACTGTGACAGCATCTCTGAGAAGCCTTATTTCAGTGGGATGCAGATAATTTCTTTTCATGTTTGTTTTCTCACTTCTATCTTAAAGGTTATCGCCTCTCCTATTTCATTACACTTTGAACTGGTAAAAAAAAATTTGTGGTCTCTTTTGTCCATTTTTTTAATATAACGATGAGTGATTTAAATAGCCTTTCTCTTTCACCTGCAATATACTGCTGCCTGTTTAATAGTCTCTTACCATTATAAGAATTTTAGTATGCTGCATGCCTGAAAAGCATCTTAAAAAACCCTATCCTATTAAATCTTTATTAAACCAGAAAGATCCAGTTCCAAATTTTGTTTTTACCACATTGCTCCTTATTAAGCAAAATACTGACTTTGATGGGCAGGGTGAATGCTATGCAGAATTTATGTCTTGTAAATTTAAAAATTTACATCAGCATCTTTTACAGAGAAAAATTCCATCCAAGCAAAACCAAAAGGGACAGATTTACGGCAGTCCTTTACACAGAATGTATGGCTGCTACAGAATATTCAAAGATACTCCTCATCACTGTTGTTCATAAAATCATCTTGAAGAGGTAGAAAGATTTGTGTTGTTGATACTATGCATTTCTCCACAGAATGCATGGCTGCTACAGAATATTCAAAGATACAACCATCACTGTTGTTCATAAAATCATCTTGAAGAGGTAGAAAGATTTGTGTTGTTGATACTATGCATTTCTCTCTCCCAGGATACAATGTGCATACTTCACACTGCCTAAGACTTTGCAGACAGACATCACCAGATGTGGTGGTTCTGTGCAGTTTTAAACTGGAATCTGGTCGCATCATCTTTATAACTATGAAGTATTCTAGCATAAAACAGCTGGACATGCTACAGCTACCCTTTTGCTCTAGGTGGTGCTTCATAGCTTAAGAAAAACACAACACAGTCCTCTCTATGAAGCAAGAATTAAAAAAGACAACCTGGGGAGCATGCGGTATTGTATATACATTATGTGCAACCATACAGTCTATAAGCAATTTTTCTCAGATTCATTACTTTGGATAGTAGTATGCCTACTCGCAAATACTGCTTCTTAGCACAACTGCCAAGCAACACTGATTTACAAATGGCAAAAACATGAACATTGCTATGTACCTGCCCTGGGGCAATAGCCTTTTTGGTATTCAGAAACAGCAGCAAAGGTATCTGAAGTGGTACAGATAGCAAAGGCATGGCTAGGCATCTGTTCAAAACATGTGACTACAGGAAGAGCTTCGTCCGCTCTGGACTATCACAAGCATATTACAAAACAAACAAAAAAATCACTTGTAGTTATCTCACTGTAATTAGAATAATTATCTTGCCTTGTAACTTACCTGAAGTCTGCAGTTGCTGCAAAAGATTCCAGTTCTGTAATAGAGAAGACACAAAGAAAGCCTTCTCCACTTCGGAAGTAGTTGTCTCTAATTGCAGCATAGTCTTCCTGCCCTGCTGTGTCCAGTATATCAATTTGGACTTCTTCCCCATCCAGAACCACCTTTTTCCTGTAGCTGTCTGCTTTGGTGGGCTCATAATCTTCAACAAACTAGGAAGAAAACCTCATGGTATAAAATCATGCCTGTAACAAGGCAAATGCTTCTATTTGCATATAAGGATATAGCAAACATATATGGTTACAGTAACTAATAAGTAAGCATGGGCATTTAGGTTATGTTAAGTACTCAAAAAAATCCACAGTTAAAGCAAGCTCTCCATCAGCCCAAACAGTTTATAGGTTTTTGCTTTTTTCAGACATTACAAGGAAATTTTAAAGGTAACTGCAAAACATCAACATCTGCGAACTACCCAAGTCTCTGCTTCTGGTCAAGCACAATATCTGGCTGCATTCCATTATACTATCAGGCAGTCCTGACTTTGAATATATTTAGTATCATTTTTTAAGGAACACTGAAGCTGTAACTGCTGCCTTTTAATCAAAAAGAATGACTTTCACTGGAAAAAAGGCAACAAGAAATAGATTTTCTTTCCTCTCCAACAGCAGCATAAAAAACATGGAAAAAATTGGTCATCATTTCAGACATCATGCAACTTAGGTAAGTGAAGAAGGTTTGAGCTATACCACCTAAATAAGTTCCAATAGGTCCAGTGAACAATGACAAAATACACTGATAATATGACAGAGCATCTAATTGCTTAGAGGTCTGAAAAATGCCAAATTATACTTTCACAGGTATCTCTAGAAGGCAAATCACTACTCTCAAAAATATTTTTTGTTCAATTTAATCAGTGGCTTTCATAGCACATCATATACATTTAGACCCCTTCAGAACATAACTGTACTAATGAATGCTTAAATAACACTATGTAGCAGACATCTCCCAAGATCAATTCTAGTGCAGATTCTTACCTCATCATACATAAACTGTAGTGTTAAAGCAGATTTTCCTACACCACCGCTTCCCACCATGATGACTTTGTGTAAAGCCAATGAATTCTGTCCTTTAGGTTTATTTGCTGCCATCTTTGGATTGCAGAAAATTCACAGGTATAAAGTGAAAAAATCTAGAAGAAAAAGATTACTTCATTAGTTTTCTTCTTCTCCTACATGCACTGTTTAAAGTGGATTTGTTTTAAATCTCTACAAATCTAAGGACCTAATTTCAGTTCCGCGATCTTCAGTGAAAGCTATTTGTTTTTTCACTGGAAGCCATTCCACAAATTATACCAAGCTCATCCTTTTTGTAACATTTCCATCATTTGGAAAGGGCACCAATGAGTTCACAGCATCCAAGAACAATTAAGGGGAAAAGATTTACATTTTGGTATATAGTGTTTTCTTTTAGAGGCACAGTATTTGTCAAGAATTCTTGTCAGTTTACTAAGCAAGAACTGAAAAAGGAAGCCACAGTGAGTCAACACCATACAAGAAAACATGAGCTATGACAGCTGCAGGGGAAAAACTAGACGTTTGAAGGAATTTCCAGCTTAAATAGCAAGCACCAAGACACAGTAGCAGCAAGGATTAGCTAGTGTACTTTTCAGAGAAAAGCAAGCAAATGTGTCACTCAAAACCTAAAAATACCCAGTTTCAGTAGGTCAATCAGGAACTGAAGGAATAATCTAGTTTACATAGAGTGGAAAGATTCAACTTGCCTTCCTAGGCTACAAATGCAGTTATTCCATATATTTGGAATAGTTGTCTCAGTCTCACAACTGCTTGCTCAAACGCAAATCTCTACACCTCACCAGTACTAAAGGGTTCTATGACAGTTAATTCACATAGTCTAATATGCTTGTGCACATGTACAAAAGGTAACAATCTCATTAGCTTTTAAAATCATGTTATAGTTTTAGCAGATCACCAACAACTATCTTCCCACACCTTTATTTCCTTCCCTACCTATCCCAACAGTAATATGATGGTACTTGGGTTATATGAAGACAGAATATTTTGTCTGCTTGCACAGTTCATAAGATAAGGGAGAGTCACCACACAGTGACAGAACGTACCCTCCTCCAGAGATTTAAGGTCAAAACAAGCCCTGATGTCCAAAAAACACAATATCGTCTACATTACAGAAGATGTGAACACAAGAGACATCTTAGATTTTGTTAATTAGAAAGCTCAAAAATAGCACATTCACATGGCACCACAGTTTAGTTATATACAGAACTATTAGATAATAATACATAGTAACAAGACACCATTACCTTTACCCATCATGATCATTTGACAATCTCTCAGTAAAATTACATTCTCCTGCATAATGAATCACCCTTGTGTGCAGCTGAAACAATCAGAATGTGAAGCATGACAATCTTCTTAAAACTTATATCAAAATCCCTAGTTGAGGACATGCACTAAGGTTTTGTTAGCAGCGAGGCAGTTAAGTGTAAAAGCATGCTGACTGAAGCTTCATTAGAGATTAAGCCAATCCTTCCTGGAATTAAAAAAAAATAAATAAAAAGGTACACTGGTTTTGGCTGGATAGTGTTAATTTTCTTCAGAATAGCTCGTATCATGACACGTTTTCGATTCCTGATGAAAACAGTGATAACACACAGATGTTTTAGCTATTACTGAACAGTACTTACACCATGTCAAGGCCTTTTTTGGTTCTCATGCTCCCCTGCCAGTGAGGAAGCTGGAGGTGGGCAAGCAGTTGGGAGGGACACGGCTGGGCCAGCTGACCAAAGGGGTATCCCACGCCCTAGCTTAGCAATAACAGCTAGCAGGGAAGTTTGCCAGAGCTGTCCCCCAAGTTGCTTGGGGGACTGGCTGGGCATTTGTCGACTAATGGCAAGCAATTATTTTGTTTTGGTTCACTTGCTTTTCTTGCCTTTGTTTTTGGTGTATGTTTTTTTAACTTATTAAATTGACATTATCTCAACCCACGAGTTTTCTCACTTTTATCCTTCCGATTCTCTCCCCCATCCCACTGGCAGGGGGGAAGCAAGCAGGCAGCTGTGTGGTGCTTAGCTGCTTACCAAGGTTAACTCACAACCTATGTGAAAAACTCTCCGGATCACGTCAGTAACGGTACCCATTCTGCTGTCAAAGAATTCTGAAAATGCAATTGAAAATTAAGTTCTTAAATTGTTTTCCCCAAAAAGATTATCTAAGTGAAATGAGCATGAGTAATTGTAGAGATGTAGCAGAGAAATATAACTCAACATTATGTTAAAAGTTCTTTTAAAAAGGAGATGGATGAGTACAAAACAATATTTCTGTTTTGGCCATCATGGCTTAAAAAGAACCACTGCTTTCTTTTTACTCAAGAGGGAGTACAAGAACATGAAAATAGCTCCAAGCTATGTGTATATTTTTCAACCTACTACACTGCATTTTGAACTACTCCACATTGTTTTGTCTTTGCACTTTTCTCTCAAAGTGAAAAATGTATCCTGAAAGTCATACTTACTGCTTTTTAGTATGTGTTTCAGAAAAGTAATATAAAGAAAATTCCTCTGAATTGCAGTCATCAACTGCCAACAGCTTAGTTTGACAAGTTTAGATGACAATACATACTCTCAGAAGCACAGAAACTGAAGCACTAGTGTACTTGGATATGGCCTATACTAACTAAGCAACAAAACAGACTATTCTTCTATAAGCACTTCAATACTGGAACAAGTCCAAACAAATT
>NW_010528142.1:18107-33606 GCF_000687285.1 Phaethon lepturus
TGAGTTTATGCAAAATCAATACCACAATCTGTGGAAAATATTCAAATACATAGTAGTAATGTTTCACTGTAATATTTGTTGTAAATTAACCTACAGTCTTTAAGTAGATTGAGCAGTGTAAAAATTCACTTTTTACTAGAAGTTGCAATTCAACAAGTAGTGTCCCACTGTGACAAAGAGAAGCTGCCACTTTTTGTACTTTGTGCAACAGTTGACACATACTTGAAAAGCCAAAACATCAATGTCCAACCAGTAAGATCCTTATAAATAATCAAGCTAGTGACAATACTCCTTTACACTGACAATTCAGAAAGATTTTACAGCAGCTCATCATTTTCAGAAGCCTTGATAAGATCCTTTTGAAGAAGCATAAGACTGAGTCAAAGAAAGAAACTCAGAATTAAAAAAACCTGACCCAACCAGTCAAAGCAGTATCCTGAGTCATCAAGTCATCAATAACTGTCAGCAAACAACATGCCAGTAAGATACTGAAGACGGAAAAACTTCACAGTACCACAAACTTCAAATCTTAAAGATAAGCTTGTCATAAATACTCTGTCACATTTTGTAGTGGGAAGAGGCTCAAGGAGGTCAGATTGGTCTCAGGTTCTTCACAATCCAGTAAAGGTATAATGCTGACAAAATTCAAGCCTGCTGAATGATAGGTAATGTGAAAAGAGAGAAATAAATTACAAACAAAGTAAGTACAGTCTGATACTGTGCAAAAGACAATCCAGGGAGACTGCTCCTGAGCAAGCAATACTGCCAGGAAAAAGACCTTGAAAGGGATCAGTTTTAAGCTACTGCCACATACTTCTATCTGTTTCAGTCTGCTTTCAAAAGTAAAGGTTCCTCTTCAATTCCAATTTTAACAGTAAAGCACCTCAGATGAGGTTTCATGCAAAGTAAGTTTTTCCACCCTTAATTTATGACTTATTTTCATAAGTAGTATTAATTTGGGTCATATCTAGCTTCTGAATTGTCCTACTTTATAATTATGATAAAACTGACAGACTATGGCAAGAACCCTGTGGTATGAAGCTCACAAAAGCATACTTTCATATTATGTGTACTTTTTTTTTTTTATTTTTTAATCTTCACAGTGCAAAATTCTTTGGGGGTCAGAAGATAAACACAGGCTTATCCTGCAGTAGAATCCTATGTCACCCTACAGCAGAGAGAGGTTCACAGAGAGCCAAGAAGGGCGTTGTCAATAGCTGTATTATCCATTTATACAGGTCAGCTTTTTACCACACCCATTGGTAATCCCCATCGCAGCAATACAGCTGATGACATATATGAAAGTTTATTTTTAAAGTTTGTTGTGTAGCCCAACAAGTTGGAAGAGAAGGGAAATGAAAGTTTAACTGGCTCAACAACATACTGCCATACCTTCACTCAGAAGGACGAGAGCATTGTCTAACCACCATGTTCTGGATCAGTCCTCACCCCACTACAGATAAACTCCTAGGAAACTGCCCTTTTCCAACGTGCTTGAGCAGATAAGGGCACAAACAAGTGAATCTCAGTGGCTGCTCCACCAAAGTAAGCAGTTCTCAAAGCTCCTACAGCTGCTCATTGCCTGCTGGCAGATAACCACCCCCACAATTCTGTGCTCCATTTAATGGCAGGCTTCCAGTTGGAGCCAGGATCATTTACGTAGAGCCAGGTTAGCAAGTGATTAGATTAAATCAGAAAAACTGCAGGAATAGGAATTATAATTTACGTTAGCATCAGAAATGGTACCATGTCCAACACTCTAGACTTCTGGTCAATGGAAAGAACAGTATGCACCTAAGTAAGTTAGGATCGTCCTACATGGTTAAGATCAGGTATCGACAGGAACTTGTAGCTGGAGTTGTAAAACTGTTGCCTTCTTGAGTGACTGGCTTCCACCTGTATCAATACTAACTCCTCCAGAGTTTCACACTTTACATAGCAGGTCCTCGGTGCAAGAATGATGTTATCTCTAGTACCTAATCGATTCAAACACAACATTCAGCTCCACCCAGCAGAGAAGTGAGCCGGAGAGTGTTCCTCTAATGGGACTTGGACAAAAGTAAGCATCATGTTAGCTTCTGCATAAAGTCTCGGAGCACAGGGTGGCTATCCAGTGGTTAGCCATACCTGAGGGGATGTGATACTGGACCTGTTGGTCACTGACACAAGTGAGTTAATTGGTGACATCAAGATTGCAGGCAGCCTGGGCTGCAGTGATCATGCATTGGTGGAGTTAGCAATCCTGAGGGATATGGGGCAGGCAAAGAGTAAAGTCAGGACCCTGAATTTTGGGAAGGCAAAATTCCAGCTCTTCAGGGAGTTAGTCAATAGGACCCCCTGGGAATCTGCCCTCGGGGACAAGGGAGCAGAACAGAGCCAGCAGATCTGTAAGGACACTTTCCACAGAGCACAAGATCTCTCAATCCCCAGGTGTAAGAAATCAGGAAAGTAAGGCAAGAGACCAGCATGGTTCAGTGGAGACCTGCTGGCCAAACTAAAGGGCAAGAAGGAAATGCACAGGCAGTGGGAGCACAAACAGGTATCCTGGTAAGACTACAAGGATTCTGTCAGTTCTGTAGGGATGGGGTCAGGAAGGCCTAGATGCAGCTGGAGCGGAACTTGGCAAGGGATGCAAAGAATAATAAGAAGGGCTTCTACAGGTATGTCAGACAGAAAAGGAAGGTCAAAAGAAACGTACCCCCCTTGATGAGCAAGGCTGACAGATAGGTAACAATGGATGAGGAGAAGGCTGAGGTACTCCATGATTTCTTTGCCTCAGTCTTCACTGTCAGTCTCTCTTCTCACACCTCTTGAGAGGATCAACTGCAAGACAGGAGGGACTGGAGGAGCAAAGTCCCTCTCACTGTAAGAGAAGATCAGGTTCGAGACCACCTGAGGAACCTGAACATGCACGAGTCTATGGAACCTAACAAGATGCATCCCAGAGTCCTAAGGGAATTGGCTGAGGTAGTTGCCAAGCCACTCCCCATGATATTTGAAAAATTCTGGCCATCAGGTGAAGTCCCTGCTGACTGAAAAAGGGAAACATTGCACCCATTTTTAAGAAGAGTAGCAAGGAGGAACCTGGGAACTGCCAACCTGTCAGCCTCACCTCTGTGCCTGGGAAGATCATGGAGCAGATCCTCCATGAAGCTTTGCTAAGGCACATGGAGGACATGGAGGTGATTAGAGACAGCCAGCATGGCTTCACCAAAGGCAAGTCCTGCCAGACCAACCTAGTAGCCGCCTGTGATGGAGTGACCACATCAGTGGACAAGGGAAGAGCTACCGATGTAATCTATCTGGACTTCTGTAAGGCCTTTGACACATTCCCCCCCAACATCCTTCTCTCTAAACTGGAGAGATATGGATTTGATGTTTGGCTGTTGGGTGAATGAAGAATTGGCTGGATGGTCGCATCCAGAGCGTAGTGATCATGGTTCAGTGTCCAGATGGAGACTGGTAACAAGCAGTGTCCCTCAGGGGTCCATATTGGGACCAGTGCTTTTTAGTATCTTCATCAGTGACACAGACAGTGGGATCAAAGGCACCTTCAGCAAGTTTGCAGATGACACCAAGCTGAGTGGTGTGATTGACACACCTGAGGGATGGGATGCCATCCAGAGGGACCTGGACAAGCTCAAGAAGTGGACCAGTGTGAAACATGAGGTTCAACAAGGCCAAGTGCAGGGTCTGGCACCTGGGGCAGGGCAGCCCCCAGTATCAACACAGGGTGGAGGATGAAGGGATTGAGAGCAGCCCTGCCAATAAGGACTTGGGGGTACTGGTGGAGGAAAAGATGGGCGTGAGCTGGCAATGTGTGCTCACAGCCCAGAAGGGCCGCAGAACCATATCGTGGGCTGCATCAAAAGAAACATTGCCAGCAGGTTGAGAGAGGTGATTCTGCCCCTCTACTTCCACCTGCAGTACCATGTCCAGGTCTGGTGCCCTCAGCACAGGAAAGACATGGACCTGTTGGAGTGAGTCCATATGAGGGCCACAAAAATGATCAGAGGGATGGAACACCTCTCCTACGAAGAAAGGCTGAGAGACTTGGAGTTGTTCAGCTTGGAGAAGAGAAGGCTCTGGGGAGACCTTACTGCAGCCTTCCAGTACTTAAAGATGGGAACAGACTTTTTAGTAGGGCCTGTTGGGATAGGACAAGGGGTAATGGTTTTAAACTAAAAGCATGCAGATTCAGACTACATATATGGAAGACTTTTTCACCACGAGGGTGGTGAAACACTGGCACGCACAGGTTTCCCAGAGAGGTGGTAGATGGCCCATCCCTGGCACCATTCCAGGTCAGGTTGGACAGGGCTCTGAGCAACCTGATCTAGTGGAAGATGTCCCTGCTCACTGCAGAGAGGTTGGACTAGATGACCTTTAAAGGTCCCTTCCAACTCAAAGATTTTATGATTCAGATCTATAAGAGAAGGTAAGATGATCAGGTGCCAGCAGTAAAAGAGCTTTTCGTCTCCAGGGACAGTGTTTTCAGGGACAATAACTTTGCAAATAGACAGTAGGGAGGCAAAAAAAGAAGTAGAAATCTTTGGTGTCCCTACTACATTAGTCTTTATTTTATCCTCCCATCTACTTCTTCAGCCCAATAAATCGAGACCTAAAGCCATATTTTTGGGTGAAAAAAAACATACCCTTTTTATCACCTTACTCATATTGCTTATCAAATTCAGAAGACTCCTCTTAAATTGTCCTATTTCTCAGCTGACTTTCTTACAGAATAACTTGCTGCCAAGCAATTGGTCAAATCATGCTTCGTTACATATCTATGCCATTTGTCCTCTACCTCCCTCCTCAACACAATAATTCCAATGTCTATACACTAAAAAGGAGCAAAAAGGTGGCCAACAGAGTAGCTGTGTACCCAACCCAAACAGGGCAACAGACATCCAGCTCAGATTGCTTCCTTTCCTTCACAGAGAGCACTGGTACAGATGTCTCCCTCTTTAGCCAGCAGCACATATTCAGGAAAGTTACAGGAACAATCATATCCAAGACACCTGAACCTGTCAAAACACACCCAAAAGTGGCCAACAGGCCAAAAATTAAGGCAGAACAGAACATATGATCAGAGTCATTTTCTTAGAGAATGTGACTAAAAGAGGTCAAAAAATTACTCTGTCCATTTTGATCCCCTGGAGTCTTGTAAATGCAATGTCAATGAGAGCAGACTAGGGAAGGAGAAGCATTACACTGAAGTCACATCATTACAGGCACAAATTCAGCTGGCATCTTCTGCAGTGCTATACATAAAGCTGAATGCAGGCTTTGTGAAAATGCAGTTGTCCTTAACAGGAGGACTTTGATTTCCTGCAGGCATTTATTTGAAGGGGATTAGTTAAACATAGCTTTGTGTTTAAAGATAGTTGGTACAGTTAGTATAGTAGATTCTAGTTAATAAATGGAGATAGTAGTGTCTTCTTCAATTACAAAACAACTTCTTATATTGTTATTTTCATAGCCTTCATAAAACTATGACATCAAAACTGGATTCCAGTTCTTTTGCTTCCTTTCCTTTAAGAAAAGATTACATAAAGATTTGCAAGACTGTCATATTAACCTCATTACCCACTCTTATGATGAATATCTTTCTTCCCTGAAGACTGTTTTATATAATGAGCATCAATTACAACCGGTAGCTCATACACCACAGCATCTGCTTTTACTCTGTTTTTTAACTGAGTTAGAATTTGATACATTTGAAGGACTAGGAGTAATTGAAATGCGAGCTACCTGTACAATATTAAGAACTACAGTTAGTATGCTTTGACTGAATACTTCCAGAAAGGCAAAATACTGTATCAATCACTGAACAATTTAAAAAAAATTAGTAATGGAGACTCATGTTCTTCTCAACAAATAACTTGATCATTTTTTTAATTGAAGAAACTAATACCTGCATTACTCTGTACTTATACTTAGTATGATCTATCAACTCCAGAAACATAAGCTACAACTTTTTATCTCATTCGGAAGTGAAAATTTATAGTAATTATTTCACAGTAGCCCCATCTTCTAAAGTGAATATTATCCAAAGTTTCTTAATTACCACAAAGTGATTCACAACTATGTTGCCCTGCATGACCTGGAAACTGTCAACATATTTCATGTTCCCACGGACTATCAAGCAATATAATCTTATCTGTTATTAAAAGATGAAAATTTCATCTAGTTACTCCATTGTTTATTGAGTCTAGTAGCTTCAGTTTGGTCAACAACAGCAAAATTATGCTTGAGAATGTATTGTTTGAAATGATCAGCACAGACTTAGCATACTAGAAGCAAAATATCTGGAAGACACCTCAGGAATGACTCAGATATTCCTGCAACAAAAATGTTCCTGGAAATGGAGGGAGGCAACTCCAGGCAAGCAGAGCCTAACCCTCCCAACAGCTGCTTCCAATTACAATATTCAAACTAGATCAGCAGAAACTCCCCATGACCCCAAAATAGATAGGATACAGGAGGACATGGGATGGGATACATGATGCCAGTTGTTTTAAGAACTGAAGAGTAAGAAATTTTTTTAGGTTAGATCAGCATTACTGTACTAAGTGTCATTCCATGTCTTGAGTTTGACTGGTGTTTTTATTACAGTTCAAACATGCAACATCTGTGAAGCTCTGCGCAAAGTAGCATCAGTATTTTATTAAGGCAGAAAAAATACTAAATAATCCCTATAAATTCTAAGTAGTAGCCTAAAGAAAGGAAACCGAACCGAAATATTCAAATCTATCTTAGAAATGACTACTCTCATTAGGCAACGAGACAGGCCTCCTTGAACCTCAACCTCAGAACAAATTAGACACTTTCACAATAAATCCTTTCCTTTCTCCTGAAAGCAATCCTTTGACATAAACCTGTTTAACTGAGAATTAGGGTTCATAGCTTCCCATGACTTTAACAAGCAGTTAAGCCACATTCAAGGTTTGTTCAGAACCCTTCTTTCCAAAGCTTTCTAGTGCACACCATAAAAGGTGCTTGTCCCTCCCACACCCACAAAACAAATTTACTAGGGTAACTATGCATTTACTAAGAAAAATAAAGGGTAGAAAACTGACTTAAGTTCTGTCTCTCAGCAGCAGATCTCCTCAGGCAAAAGACCTATAAAAATATATAGTTTCCTGAGACAGATACTTCAAACTGTAACCATATCCAGGCACTGAAACTGGAAGTATCAGCCAGCGAACTCTTCACCAAGTAACTGAGGCCCCATCCATCCTACAAATTACATCATGTTGCTCTAAAGAACAGTGGTCCCCACATGCCTGCAGATCTGTGCTCTTCAGACATCATCGCAGGAACTGAGATACCTCCAACAAGAAGTCACTAAACCACTAGCAAACAGTAAACAAGTTCACAGCCTTCCAGCAGTCTCCCCACAGCTCCACAAGGCCTTAGTGCCAGCTTCTGGGTACAGCCATGAACTATGCAGCAGCTTCTGAAGTGAGAGTAGATATGTATTCCGTAAGTTTTAAGTCATCGTTTCAGCATTTTGTTACCAAAAAGCATCTCTTGCATCCTGCAAGACAATTTCTGGGGAGACAATTCCATAGAAGAAATTTCTTGAAACGCATATGGAACAGCACAAGAAAACCCTGACAAACTTAACAGCAGAAATAGTCTGGAACAAAATAAAGGTCTGAAGATTTTTAAACTGAAAATAAAATGAAGCAGCTACATTATTGCCCACATAAAGAGCTGACAAAACACACAACACTCGAACCCAACACTGTGCATCTGTGAAACTAATATAAACTCAACCTGCCAAAGTCTGACTTTGCTCCAATATCCTTCCTTACAATAGCACTGGTATTTGCAACAACTAGGTGGCAAAGCAGTTCAAAAGTCGCTCTAGACAAAAAACTAACCTATACTGGTTTTCAGACAATTAGCTACTAAAACAAGCTTGCTGGCACAAAAGTCAGACCAGAAAAACACTTAGCTGAGCATGAGGAAAGGTGAATTGCAGCACCTCCAGCCTGTAAACAATGTGGAAAAACAACACAAATGTTGTAAGGCTCCTCAACTGCAATTTAGCTCCTGTTGAAGATTCCTCACTTTTTATAAGTTATGTGATGGCTATTACAGAACATTTGGAAGAATTCTGGATATTCGCAATAGTTTATCTGGACTGATCCAGAGATCAGTGATAAGAGAAGTGAACTCAAGCACAACACCTATACTAACACCAGCTGCAAGTTTGTTTTCATAGTTCAATTGACTAAAGTTACACTGTGAAGCAATTTTGGTAATATACACATTTACATGAAAGTCTAAAATACTGTTTCTGCTTTTTCAAGTTCACTGCATGGCTGCTGCCCTGCCTCAGTCTATTCAAATCCCTGAGGGAACTTAGCGTTCTGAGGTTGACAGTGTTGAAGTGTTGCTTTAACACGAAGTGTTAGAGAGTCATGTCTTCTCAGATTAAATTTCTACACGTGGAGGTCTAATCTAGAATATCAACAGAAGGCATTTGTTTTGTGTTGATTTAACAGTATATACCATGAGGAGAGAATTAACAGTAATGGCAGTCATGGTAGAAGAATGAACAATTACATGTCACTGGTCTGTCAAGAGCTATCCACACTAGAGACTTGCATGGATTCAGAGGCAAGACAGACAGGCAGGTACTATGGTACTACAGCCGATTTTCTAACATAAGCAAAACTAAGGAGGAATGAAATGCTGAAACAGAAGAGAAGGACATATGCAGAAGAGGCTCCCATAACCAAATCTCCTAACAAAAGTCAAGTACATTCATGGGAGATGCTATGTAAAGCAGCCGCTACTACTGAATTTTATTCAGCATTCGATATACAAGACACCTTTCCCCCCCCTCATAAAATGTAAGGTGCAAGGCATAGCCTACAAGAATGAATTTTAGTAACACAGGTTCAACAACTTAGGGTCTTAAGTTCATGCTATTCAACTAAGGACTGAGGAAAGTACTTCAAGGACACATTTAAGCTAGTGTCACCTGAGACATACTAGCTACAGCCTTTTTCACTCTGTGAAGAATGTGCAAGAAAGCACATTTGGATGCTGTCTTTTGACTGATAAGCCAGGTGTCACTCACACTTGCACAGAGATGCTTGCTTCCAGCTATTCTGGAAAGCAACAAAAATGGAGTTCCCTCAAAGGCACTATGCCAGAGCTTAGAGTATGAGCCTCGGCAGTTCACTTTTCAAAAGCAGTTCAAGAGCTCTGCATTCAAAAAGTTGCTCACAGCACATTCAGTATCATATAACCAGCTTTTTTTTGGTCAACCATACTTCAAAAGAAATCTCAACAACATCACTGTGTCCTTTTCACCCCTGTATACTTCCACTTCAACACTCACCAAAAGAAATTTGAGGAAGATTTAAATGTAAGCATTTTGACTTGAAGTAAATTCTTTAAACAAAATCTGAAGAAGGCTTCCAAAAGACATACTTGAACCATATAGGTTTGCCAGAACAAGTCCATAAATCACCTTTTCCTCTAACACAGTATCTCAAGTATCTCATTAATTGCTAACAACCCTATACACTTAATTTAGTTAGAAGTACAGAACATCAGATGAGCATTTTCTAGAAAAAGCAAATATCCATATGGTCATTTTTACAGCCAGAAAGAATGACTTAAGATCCACACTCACTAAACCCAAAACTCCACCCAAATAGTTTTGCTGCTCTATAGGCAGGAAAGTTAACTTTTAACAGAGAAATGTAGAAACAAATAGTATGTGCTAAGCAAAAACAAGTTCCCACTAGGCTCATGGCAGGCTGCGCTCAACACTTAAGGAATCTCTATGAAGGATGCCATCCATGCATCCTGGCTGGTGTTGTGTTGCAACAGCCTTGTTGTGTTGCAGGCATCTCGCTTCACAGTGAGACAAATTCTGATGTTGATAGTTCAGGGAGTTTATCCTGCTCAAAACAACTTATTTTTCCATGTTAGCCAGTCATATAGTATTATGGTGAAAACTCACATGAACACCCTTAAATTCTTTCAAGGTATTAGCACAGACAGAATGAACACAGAAGCCTTGTTCCAATAACACTCCTATGAAATTCCTGACATAGAAAAGGTTTAAGCTTTCAAATAAAGCATTTGAGGGAGGCACTGCCTTCTTCCATCTGGTCCGTGCCTAGCTGGATGAAGTTTCAACAAAAGCAAAGTAGGAATACCAAAATACACTATCCTTCACATTTTATTAATTGGCTTCTCGCAATGAAGGATGCAGGGAACAAGTGCTCCAGCAGGTGCAAGCACATTTATATCAAAGGTGGCAGCACAAAAGGTGCAAACACACAGGACTGAACACAGGTCAATAGCAAGAGACATCAAGAAGCAGGTACCACCAAATTGTCCGTCTCCTCTTACAAATACAGGCAAGCTTTCTTCATCCCCACAGGCAGACTGCATCAATACACCAGCCAAACAGAACCTAATAAAATAGGAACATGTTGGATTTTGTGTTTCAAAAAATTCCTTTTATTCCTCTAAGGAATCATCCAGCTGTAGCAAATAAATTTCATTAGTGAAATCTGATTTGGCAAAGTAAGTTACTTCATTCATTTTATGACTTTGCCATCTGTTTTACCACCCAATTACAAACATGTAAGTACTTTTTTGTAGTATTGTAAGAACATTACTTCTGTAGCCATATTTTGTTCCAGTAAATTCTCCTTTTTACATTCTATGCAGTGCAAATTGCTCCTCCTACAATCCTAATCATTTTTCTCTTTTATGCAGGGGATGAGGATTTCATATGTGTGATTCACTGAATGAGACTGGTTTGCAAACACCGAAAGACTTGTAATTAACCTTTTGAGTAGGTGATTCAAGGACACAAGTGGTTATAGACCCGATGTTGCATGTAATACAGCATTTATGAAGTTGAAACACTGTTTAGTCTGATCCCTCACCATTTTTAGATGGTGTTTATTCTAAAACTATTAGATCTATGATTTGAAAAATTGGTAGAGTTAATCTAGTAGGCCTAAAAAACCCAATCAGGCAATTAATTATCTTTTAATTCAATATATGCTTGCCAAACATGATACATGGTAGAGTTTCATGGCTATTTCACATATTATGGGCATAAAACATGCAATGGCTAGAAACAGATGGTGTACAAAGTTCATGAACTTAATATGAAATTATTACTATTCAGGTCAATTTATCAATTTCCACATGGAAAGCCAATGCAAGGTGGCTTTGATCTTGCTCTGCTTAAAATACTAATCAGATTTCTCTTGCACTACCACAGACATTTCCAAATTAAATGTACTCAGACTGCAAAGTAGTAACTTTTAAAAATTGCTTTTTGTTCCTATTTGAATTCTTATAGCTCTCATCATGCACACGATAATTCAGAACACTGCAGAACTATTAAATTATGTAAAGGAATGTAAGTGTGTAAGTTCCAAGTTTTAACAGAACAAGCTATCTAAAAAATGTTATCTATACAGGAATGTATGTGAAAATCATGGATCAATTTCTGAACACAGTCTAAAATGAATGTTATGCTTGCTTCTATCTGGGTAATCAAGTGAAGCAACTATCAAAACCTTCTGATAAACAACCTAAAAATTAGTTTTGTAATCATACTCCAAAGGCAAGGAATCTTGGAAAAGGCACTGTTAAGGATGGTATACTACTGCACATCACTAGATGGGTCTCAAGCGTGTCTCCTCCTATGGCCAGACATGCAACACAAAAGCTAAAGGCATTCCAGCAGTGGTCACAGACCAAACCAGGTTTATATTAAAGGTCTGTCTCACCAGGGAAGATCTACTATAGAAGTCTGTCTATTGTGAAATCTGGTATCTTTATCAACATTGAATGGACTTAATTCTACACATGTTGCAACACTAAACACTACCAAGTGTGAGATGTATTCCTTCCTGCACACATGAACTTTTAAATTCCAGTAAGAAGTATGTGACCCAATACCTTTTCAATGTTGCATGTGTACTATAGTATTTCCTCTGGCCTACAAAACTTTCACTGCTGCTGACTTATGAAAACATTTTATTTCCAGATGGTCTCTTGCACGCTTTCAATTCAGCTGCAATACTTCTAGTATCATCAGTTCTCCACAGAGACAGAAGCTAATTTTACAGCTTTTTTCCTTGAGAGGCTTATTTCTTTAACCTTAATACACACACAGTCTGAGTCCTGCATAAAGTCTGGAAAAGTTCATGTTGTTAAAACCCATTCCTGTCATTCACAGATAATGGTCACCATGAAAGATCTTAGTCCACTGAGAAACAGAAGTTTTGTTCCTGAAAACCTCTCCTTCATAATACTGACAATCCAAGAATAACTACGCCATCCTGACTGTGTTAGTTATGACCATTTCAGTAGTTTATCATATTGTATTTCACTGTTCATATTAAAAAAAAAAAAACAACAACTAGTATTTGGCTACAATGTTGTTTCTGCTTCAGTTTCTCCTCCCAGAAGTATTCTTCCCCATACCTGTAAAAAAGTCTTACCTCCTAAAGTTGTAGTAAAACTTATTAGAAAGATTATGATATAAAACCTTGCTCCTGAAGCAATGAATGGTTTTCTTCAAATTTTCCAAACTATGCTTAAGATCACTAGAACTAATTTGCTTTTGCAATGCTCTTGAAAATATTCCGGCCTGAAGAAACTCACTTGAATGATGTGTGTTACACACATGGTCTCAGTTCTAACTCATACATCTTGCAAAGAAGAATGCTTTTGTTAGATTATTTCATTCCTCTATCCATTTTGACTGCAAGAACTATAAATCTCAACCTTTACAAGACAGAAAATACAACAGATATAGGTTAACCTTTATTTAATTTTCTAGTAGAAGAGCATCTGTTTTTCTTAGAAGTTCAACATGAGCCAGACCAAGTTACCTAAAAAGGATCAACTTTCCCAATAAGATCCAGTGAAAAGCTTTAAAGACACAGGACAGTAAAGAAGTAAAATCAGAACCTTCAAAGGTTTTTGAATTATTCCAAACCCAAACATTTCATATCTCACTCTTTGGTTCCTGGGCAAAGAGGAGTTGAAAAATTTTAGCATTTTGGTGAATAGCTGCATTATAAAATCTTTAAGCATAATTGTAGCTGTAAGCTCATCAGTAAAACTAAAAACTACACGCCCAAAGTTTGTGATTGACAGGGAGCTAGTTGCATGGGAGTACGCATACAGACTTTCCTGAAATAGATTGTGGACCAGCTACGGGCCTTTTTGAAGAACAACGTAAGTCTACAAATAATAACCTCAGTAAGTCTGAACACAGGAAATATCAGTTGTCAATGCCTGCAATGGGATTCCTTAACAAAGCACAGAGACATTAAAGGTGTGCAATATAGGGTGGTTAAAAGCAAGTATTTTCTCCTCACAGGAGTAGCATAATGGTAAAAAGTTGAGATCATGACTTAAGATCCAAGTTATTATCAAAACAAGATGTAAGAAAGAGGAGTGAGACATAGCTTGGATTAAGATTTAGAATTTAACTCCTCTAAGCCCAAAAGGCAGCAACAGCTCCTCCTCAACTGTTGTTACACAACCACACCTGAGAAGAGTTCTTCCAGAAACAACGCTGCACCTGGAAAAATGCTTGGTTATCTTCACCCTTTTTAATATTTCTGAAACAAATGCACCTGTTATTTTTTTAATTAATTGTTCTAAAAACAGTGCTTTATGTTACACTATACACTAAAACGAGTACTGATGCAAACCACATTAATAATTCACTCTAGCAGCTTTCTTATTGTTCTTTATCACAGTCTTTTAATTTTTCATGATTGTTATCATAGTCCTCATTAAACAGGGAAAAACAATGAAGTACTACCATTTTATGCACCTCAAGTTATGTGAGTATCTTCTGACTGGGGTACTCCAACATGTTGCAGACCACCCTGAATTTCCTGATGCAAGTTACATGTAGCCATCTTTTCTTCCTTGCAACACCAGCCATTTAATAACCTTTCAGAGGGTGAACTTGCTTAACAGAAAGCAGTTTCTGATATTTAGCCTAATGAATCTGCTCTTTAAATTCTGAATGACGATACTGGACTGTATAGAGAAGGAGTCCAGAGCGCAGTGTTTTCTTTCTAGGTTTTCCTGTTTTATGATACACCTTACTTCCAGTGCAATCATAATCAGCTGGAATCTCAATGCCATCATGCCTGATCAGCAGCAGTCAAAAAATATACAACCTGGAGCATGAAGGAAAGATGCTTTAACAAAGCAAAATTATACAGCCCAGTGCTGTGTCACTGACTTCACAATGTGAACTACATCAACATAAAGCAAATTTCATATTCATTTTCAAATCAGTGACAACTTCAAAAATGTAAACGTATTAAAAAAAAAAGAGAATTCAAGTGCAATAAGGTCTACAGAGCTACTAGTCATGACCATACTGGACCAGTCACCAAAGCATTGCAGTGAATTCTTAATTTGGATATTGTCAAATATAAATTTTGACTTTACAGAAAACAGTTGTTAAGTGTGTGCCATTTAAAGTATTATTTCGTAAAATACAAGAGTTCTGAGGATTGGAATGAAGTTTTATTTGCATGTTACACTATAAAGGTGGAATTAATTTAAGTGGTTAAGTGTGTAAAAACTTTATACTTTAGTGGTGTTATACCAAAATAGCTCTTCCACACAACAACCGCTTTAATTCAGCATCTGATTTGGCTTACTTTGATTCTGTGGCTAACAGTGACAGATGGTTAAGGATGAGCTTCTACCAGCCTTGCTTTGAGTAGGGCCTTCGGGTCCATCTACTCAGGTATCTTCCATGGCATGATCTCACCAGTCAAGGGTGGGTTTTGTGTCTGCCACAGCATGCCTGCAGAAGTCTGTCACATTAGCATTGTTTTCCTGTCTGTATGGTTTATTTTATTTTGAGATCTCCAACCCCACTGGGGAAAAGCATTGCTAGAATTAACTACTTCCATACTAAAAGCCTTTTCGGGAAACAGCACAGCTGTACCAACAGGACTACACTGCTACAGCCTTGAAATGACAGATTAGCTCTACTCTGCACTGTCTGATGGGCTTCAATGGGAGTACGTGCAAAGAGCAGGACTATACCACACATAGCTGGCTTTTAACATTTTTCACACAAGTTCCATGGCTGGAAGACTTCCATGTTTACTGCACTCTGTTTAATGTTGACTGAAACATTTCTGCCTGCCTATATGTGGGTGTTAAACATTCTCAGACTGCTGGAGACAAGGATCATAGTTAAAGATCAAGTCTAACAGTGGCACAGAAGGTATTAAGTTAGCATTTCAGAGAGTAAAATGAAACAGGTACCAAGGCCTGAATGCATGCCTGATCCCTGCTACCTACCTACCAAGCACAGGTGCCAAGCTCCTTTGCAAAATCACATTTTCCCTAACTTGCAGAAATACTCGTTTGGTCATACAGTGTATTTGCATGCCATTTTAAAATGAAACCTTGTGGGCCACTGCACCAGACATTCCCACAC
>NW_010528142.1:33637-36922 GCF_000687285.1 Phaethon lepturus
AACTTAATTTTATAGAGAAAAATACAATACAGTAAATGGACTGTACTGGTAGGAATTCAATGTGTATTGTAATTGCTTAATTAAGGAGCCAATATCACAAAATAAGCATCATCAATTCCACTAAAGTAATGATTGCAGAGTTACTGCACAACCAACTCTCTTTATATCTCTTGTTTGTACTACCTTCTTTGCATTCCTGGCTCCTCTCCATATTACCATTATAAACCAATTACAGCATGGCTTATTTTGAAATCCCTATAGTAACTGTCTTTTTCATTACATTTAGCCTCTGTATGTTTCCTAACCTCTCCTACACACCTTTCTCCATTCTTCCCCTCTGTACACAGCTCAGACGTTTCAGTGTTACCAACCTATTGCCCCAAAGGTGCTGAGAATTTTGCTAGACACAAAAAACCTAATCCTAAACAAAACATTAGTAGTAGACTAAGCCACCCTCTAGGCAAAGGCAATCAATTCTCTCATCGGGTCATTCTAAGATAGTGTTACTTAGCTCTTACTACGTATCTTTCCAACTTGCTCCCACGCCTAAATCCAGTGCCATTTTTTTCAGTAGGAATATCAGATTTTTTTTGCTGCTGTGTAGAGCTCCTCAGACTAAGCAATATAAGCCTAACCTGATGGCTGCGGGTTGCACATCTACCAAAGAGATTCAACAAGCGTACCCACTGACAAATCCTTTGTTGGTAGGTGCTCACTCTGATACACAATACTTAAGAAAACATGACAAGAAGCAAAACAGGATTTAATAACTCCCTGATTTGTCTGCAAGGCACATTTGCTATAGTTAAAGTGACTCCAAGTTCTTTACATCCACAAAGACTGGAAATAATTTCAGATTCTGCAGACAGTAAGACTTACAATAACATTTTAGAACTACCCTGAGAGCTGATTTTAAGTACTGCAACAGACTAATAACATATAGCCATTTCTTCCCTACTGAGTAATTTATGAAATGTAAAACATTTTGCAGAATGTTCAGTGGATATACAGTAATTATACCAACTGTTCTGTTTTCTTGGTTCCTCACATCAATTCTTCAAAAGGTAGGAAGGAGACTTAACACAGCTGTCCCATAATTGCACGTGTGGTGTGGGCAGGCTATAATATGTTCACAAGAATGCTGTCACTAGCCTACCAAACTACCTTGTTCACTTAAAATACATTTCAATTTAGATGCAAAGTAATTTCAATAGCTTGGAGCCATTAGAAGTTTACTGGAAGCTGGCTGTAAGCACTCTCACGGGGGTGGGGAGTTCCCAGAACACACCAGGCATGTGATCAGCGACTTACTCCCAGGGCTACTATATCCTATAGCACTTATTGGGTTGGCAAAACAAACAAATCTAATCACAAAGTTCCAAGATTTTTCTCATACAATTATTTCTTCTTCAATTGTGAAACTGCAGGGAAAATAATGCTGTTGGCAATTAGCTGACACGCAGTTGCCTAAAAAACTTTTTACGTAACACGACACTGTACCTACGTTAATCTTTGATACCGGAGACTGTTCATACATCAGTTTCTAAGACAGCACCATCCTTTGCCTAAGCAATTATTTTCTTCCAAGTAAGATGCACTTGAAATTTAACAGGAGTAATAGCTCATCTCAGACAGAACACCTCTGTTTCAGGGTAATCCCATAGAAAAAGCATAGGCAGGGATGTCTGTGCATGACTCCACTGAGGTTAAGCACACAACTGCTCTTATGGAAGTCAGTCTGAATACAGAAGACACGTGGACCACTGCAAGGTTAAGTGTCTTGTGTTCCTCGTTGGTTGCTTTCAGCCAGCACTGCCTTATCCTCACAGGCACATCAGTCCCTGCCTCCCTACCCCGACTCCCCTGCCAATAGCCCACTACTCCTAAGGATTATTTATGTAAAGAGTACATGCTCACAGGTGACACAGGTAACAACAAATGCACAGCTAGTGGACATTCTAGCTTTCTCTTTCATGGTTAAAGTTCTTCTCTTTAAGGTCTTAAAAAAAATTACATTATTTCATCGTTGGCAAAGTGCATGCAACTCAAAATACTGACTTCACCTTAAAATGGTTATATTTTTTCCCTTTCCTCAAATTCAGAGGAGCATGACAAAGCAAAGACTGAGATCAAGGAATTTGCTATAGTAAAGGAGTACATTCCCTATTTAGTATCACAGCTTATTTAACCCCACAGTTGACCTCTCATGCAGTGGACTGAAGGCTTTTTCTGATCTTTTTGTGCAACCGTATGTCACATTCTCCCATTTTTACGTAAAAGAAAAAAAAAGGGTAAGCATTATTAGCACTGGTAATCCCTATAATTTCTACCATTTGGAGGCTTCCACAAACAATGTTTGATAAGGTGTCTCACAAGAACAGACTGAAGGGTTTAAATCTGCATTAGAGGTTTACGTATGACACATTGTTCTTCATTCTATGAAGGACGCTCACAATTTACTATGATTTCAGTGTTGAGGTTCATGCTATTGGATGAATAGGTCATCTGAAAGGAAGAGGATTTTTAATTAAGAATCCAGTTACAATCACTACTAATTATCCTGATAACTAATAGAATGCCAATATCTTCTCCCAGTCCACACAGCCCCTCTCCCAGGAGCTCCTCAGTTTTCAGTTTAACTTTCATTGGAAAGGACAAAGAACAACTGGTAGCTTTTTGTGCAGACCCCCCCCCAACCCCTCTCCAGACAGTGAAAGGCCAGCAGTATGTATCGCTTCCAACTCGTGGAAGTGTAATGGTTTGCACTGCAGAATGCAAAGTCTCTTTCCAATGAGAATTGGAAATGCAAGCTTGAAACAAAACACTAGCGTCATTTTGAGTCTGAAAATAAACGTTTAGGCAGTCTTTCTGGCCAGGACAGTTCAGTGATGCTACAAAGCAGACACACAGACCGTAGATAAAAATCTCTTTCCAGGTGACTCTTGGGATACGTACGGCCCACTTAACATCTTTATTTCGAAAGAGACTCAATTAAGGGGAAGGAGCTAAAGCTATTAGCTTCCATTTAAGAGAAATCCAAAAGCAAACACCAAGTTATTTACCTAATCAAATACGTGCGCATTGAAAGGCTCTTTCATTCAGGGAACTTACCAGGCATACCCTGTACCTCTTCCTTTTGTGGCAGGCAAGCACAAGCTATAGTTAACAGCAACGCCTTTTAACGCGTACCACTAGCGAAAGGAGCAGCACACGAACGCGAGCAGCAGCAATTAGGCGTTACAGAAGCGCGGCTCTTACTCATCCGCAAGCTGCGAGGCACGCACC
>NW_010528143.1:0-1168 GCF_000687285.1 Phaethon lepturus
CTTATATTTTATTATATATTAGCAGAGACAAAGTTAGAAAAGGAAAGGACTAGCTATAACTCAATCTGGCCATGGTCTTAAAGGATAACAAAAGATGTTTTTACAAATAATATATTTAATAAAATGTTGTATGTAATATATTTTTACAAATATATTAACAACAAAAAGAGAGCCAAGGAGAATCTCCATCCCTTATTGGATGCGGGGGGAACATTGTCATCAAGGAGGAGGACAAGGCTGATGTACTTAATGCCGCCTTTGCCTCGGTCTTTAATAGCCAGACGAAGTATCCTCAGGGTATTCAGCTCCTTGAGATAGAAGACAGGGATGCAGAGCAGAATAAACTCCCCATAATCCAGCAGGAAACAGTTAAGGACCTGCTATGCCACCTGGATACCCACAAGTCTGTGGGGCTTGATGGGATCCACCCAAGAGAACTGGCAGAGGAGCTTGCCAAGCCACTTTCCATCATGTATCAGCAGTCCTGGTTAACAGGGGAGGTTCCAGATGACTGGAGGCTTGCCAGTGTGATGCCCATCTACAAGAAAGGCCAGAAGGAGGATCCTGGGAACTACAGGCCTGTCAGCCTGACCTCGGTACTGGGGAAGATTATGGAGAAGTTTAGCTGGAAGGTGTTTACAGGGCATGTGCAGGACAGCCAAGGATCAGGCCCAGCCAGCATGGGTTCGTGAAAGGCAGGCCCTGCTTGACCAACCTGATCTCCTTCTATGACCAAGTGATACATCTAGTGGATGAGGGAAAGGCTGTGGGTGTTGTCTACCTGGACTTTAGTAAAGCCTTTGACACCATTTCCCACAGCATTCTCCTGGAGCAACTGGCAGCTCGTGGCTTAGACAGATGTACTCTTCACTAGGTAAAAAAACTGGCTGGACAGACGAGCCCAGAGAGTTGTGAATGGCGTTAAATCCAGCTGGCGGCCGATCACAAGCGGTGTTCCCCAGGGTTCAGTTTTGGGGATGATCTTGTTCAATATCTTTATCGCTGCTCTGGATGAGGGGACTGAGTGCTCCCTCAGTAAGTTTGCAGATGACACCAAGTTGGGTGGGAGTGTTGGTCTGCTTGAGGGCAAGAAGGTTCTGTAGAGGAATCTGGACAAGGTGGATCCATGGGCCAAGCTCAACTATATGAGGTTGAATAAGGCCAAGTG
>NW_010528144.1:0-31493 GCF_000687285.1 Phaethon lepturus
TGGAGGGGGCCAGGAAGGGCAGGGAAGGCCAGGGGATCGGATCCCAGCCAACCCAGCCACCCAGCCAGCCCAGCCGGGCACTGGTGCAGGGTGGCTGGGTGGAGGCTGCGAGCTGGTGCCTTGCGGGCGATGGGGAGGAGGTCGCTTGTGGCCATGAGGCCTGTGGCAAACGCGCTGCTGCCGAGGTCGGGTGGCCCATCTTCCCCGGCGTGTGATCTCCTCCTCCAGTAACCTCTTCCCGATCTAAGTACAGGCCTCTCCTGCCTCTACTTCACTTTATTTTATTCTCTGTTTCACACAGTGGGAGCTGTAGCTGCTTGGCTCAATTAAAAAAATAAAACCAGTGAGAGCAGCCTCCGCCTCACGCTGGCTATCAAAACCTACCTGCACACAGCAGAAGTTTTTTTCTAGTCTGCAAATGGATCTGCTGACAATAATGCTGGAGGGAGGAGAAGAGACAACAGATCCTAGCCTAAATACCCTACTCGCCCATAATAACAGAATTTTGTCCATACTTGTTCCTGCTGCTGAAACAAACAGGGAAAAAATATTGCTGCCTCCTTGCAGTATTTCCTGATTCAGGAAAACATTTATATACGTGCTTGTCTGTAAACGTGCCAGTGCTGCTTTTCATTCAGGGAAGCGACTGGCAGTCCTGAAGTTAGCTCTGGTTTATAAGGCTGGCGAGGCCTGGGACCTGTGTTGGCATCAGAGGGACCGGGTGCCCCCACCGCCTCTCGCAGGAGCGGCTCACTGCCTTCAGCCAGACCACGAGCAGAGAGGAGTCAAAACGAAGAGCAACAGAGTCCTTATGATTGGCCTGAAAGAGGAAAAAAATCCAGTGAGGCTTGTTGAAGTGATGTTATGTCATTAATGTGCAAATCTCTTTCTGCCAAAAGCAATGGATGTGTGCCTCCTTACATCACACCTGGGGTTTGCTTATTTTACTGAAGATCTCAGGAAGGTCATAGTGCCCTTCACAGTAGGTCTTACCTTGGTTCACCTTGTTACAGGAAATAATAAACACACAGCTCCTCCTGCAAAAAAGCTGTCAGTAAACGATCCTGTATCCTACTGGAAACAGCAAAGGATATGGTGGTGCCTCACGGAACTACAGACTAGAAACGGTGGTTGGTTCATGGCAGTTGAGCTTCCAGAACCAACCTGGGAAGAATGCGTAGCTTGAAGTCTGTTATTCAGAGCATTTGTATATTGTGATCCTGCTTAATGATTCTGTCACAAGTTGTGTTATCTGGCTGCTAGGATAATTTTATTGCTTTCCATCAATGGAGAGTAAGTGTTTTATAAAAAGGTGGTTCACACACAACTTGTACCTATGGATTCCTTCTCATGCACACACTCTCTTCCTTCTTTTTTTTAAATAAATGATTAATTTCTCTATGCAAATCCACCTGTGCAGATTTTGCAGCAGTTGTGGAGACCAGATGCTGTAAGTACAGAGGTCCAGCTCCAGGTACTCTGCTTCCCCAAGGTCATCCTGTCTTAGCAATAGAAAAACTGTGAATGAGTCACCCAGCCATGGTTTTCCTTCTGTTATCTGTTGCCTCTGGAAAAAGGATTTCAGAGTGCAAAGAGGAACTCAATCTTGGATTCAGCAGTGTATTTTTAATGGTCTTAACCAACAGCAGCTCGACAGATCTGTTATCTAACATCACACTTGGCTTAGCCTGTAAAGTGCCCTATTCCTCCTAGCCTTCTACGTGCACAGAGAGAATGTAAAATAGTTTTAAATCAGACTTCCTCACTTAAATTTATAACAACACTGAAAATGGACTTTAAATAACTAGCAAGAGTGTGAAGGCAAGACAAGCTGGTGCCAAAGACAGTAATACATCTGTACAGTACTTGTTCTTTATGTTCCCTCCATGCTGGTACTACAGTCAGCATTATTAGAGCAGGTAGAGTAAAAACACCATTGAAATAACATGAGTCCCCACTTAAAATAGGAATTGCAGAGATACAAAATAACACAATTTCCCCCTTCCTCAGAAACCCTCTTCCCTGGAAAATGTAATGTAGGTGATGCAAGATGTAATACAAATGAGGCTAACAGGGGTACAGTAACCAAATGTAGTCTTGTAAATGGTGCCCTGATATTTGTTTCGTCACCATATGCTATATAGCATGGCCTGACAGTTCCTCAGGACTGGGCAGAAGGAGAGATGAGGATTGGGGTGGGGGGCTTACTTTTAAAAAACTTCTTCACAAGTTCCATGGTTGTTCTTCCCCTCCTTTCTCTCCAATATTTTGGTCTGCTCTAAGATGGATTCAAAAAATCAGCTAATTATAATTGTTTCCAGAGTCAGCCACTGTGCTTACTTTAACTCTTACAAAACGATGAAAGTATCTCTGAGGGGATTTAGGTATGAATCCATTCATAATAAGTAGCCTGAAATCAATGAAAAGGTAAAAGAAAGAGGAAAAAAAGGAAATAAAAGATGTATGAATGCATTTGGGGACATAAAACATCGCTCACATCCTATATATTTTAGGGAGAGATATTTGCAATTCTTATACAGATATAGAAATTACCATAAATACAGCTGTAAGTGATAACTATATTATTCTGAAGTCCACACTGTTACAAATGGTCTGGAGGGGCACATACACGTGAGAGATGCGATGTCTATTTTGATTGCATCGATTATCTCAGTGAAGATTTATGTGAACAAAATTTACTTAAAAATCCAGGTCCTTAAGAACCTTGCCATCTTTTAAGTGGGTTTTGGTCAGAAGGTACATAAGGGCAATAACTTTACAGAACTGTAGACATGGTTTTACTAGTAACATCTGTTGTGCTTTCTTTCTCCTTGCCCCATAGTGGGCTATTCTGAGTTGACACCAAGGATATTGTCGTGAGTTAAAAGTGGCTCTCTGGAGACCGAACCGTTCTGTGCTTACAGTCTCTTACTCTAAAAGTTCCCAGGAGAAGCACTTGACACACTAACTGTTTGACAGAAGGACAAGGCAAGATGACAGCTTGGGACGCCTATGTCCATCAGAAGTCTCAGTCTGTATCCCACTAGCAGAGGGTATTTAAAGATCAGAC
Organism: Phaethon lepturus; assembly: GCF_000687285.1. Classification (NCBI taxonomy): domain Eukaryota; kingdom Metazoa; phylum Chordata; class Aves; order Phaethontiformes; family Phaethontidae; genus Phaethon; species Phaethon lepturus. The sequence goes on from NW_010528144.1 coordinate 3,071, forward strand.
ACATAAATAATAGCATTCACACACATTTGCTTACAATGCTTAATAGCCGTATCAGGAATCAGGAGAAAAAACAATGTGTCCTTTATAGTATTTTTAAAGGAGTTAAAACTGCTAGTTAGGACATTTTTTGCTTTTTGTTTTTTTGTTTGTTTGTTTTTAAATTTCAGGTTTACTTAACAGCAAACTGTTATTATTTTAAAAACAAAAAAACACCCAACAACAACAACAAAAAATCTGTTTCGCTTTCCCATCCGTTGCAAGTCCTGAAAGTTTTCCTTCCAGAAATGGTCCAGCCTTTTTCTTTTTATTTTAATGGTTTGATGCATAGGAAAAGGGTTAACTGCATAACTCAATCACACAATATCTTAGATTACAGATAGCCTGCAAGAAAAGGTTTTGCAGCGTGGTAATAACTACCACTGCATCGTGGGAACAGGCTGCGGCAGACAATGATGGAATTGACAATGGTGCATACAAAGGCCACCTTTGGGAGAAACCATATCTCACAGCATGCTGGGAAAAGTGAGGAATAGTAGCAGATGCTGTCAGGACTATAAGCAACAGATGCCTCCTGGCCAGCGTTCAGCCAGTACAACCAGATCACACCATTCATAAGCAGGGAACATTTTTTTTTTTTCCTTCTCTTTGTAGGAGGGAGGTAGCAAATACAAATATTGCAGAGGAATTAAAAACAGCAGATGGTGGCAGCAGGATTTGATGAGATCAGGGTCAGGTATGGGTATACATTTGGTAGTGGCATTAATCATCCTTTCCCTTTGGGAACTGAAAGTTCAGGCCACTAACACAGCATTAAATTGACCACCTTCAGGTTATGTTTTCCTTACCCAGTCACCCTCAATACCCCCTTGTCATCCTCCCCCCACTTCAACAGCATGGCCGCATAGCTCTCCCGCGCAAGGCTCTGGTAGATTTAAGAGAGTTTAAAAGAACATATGTTCAATATTTGGTTAATTCAATTTGTGCTTAAATCATTAATAAGCCAGCCAATCCCGAACAGGAAACGGGAAAAGCCTCCTACTAAACCCGCTGCATTATCTCTCTCTCTCGTGCCAAGCTGGTTGTTTTCACCTACAAATGCTTTCTGTTTATTATCAGCTTGAATATATTTGGTCACCTTTCATCTCCCATCTATTGCTTGAGACAGTCAGCTTATAGCTCCTGTCGTAAGAGCTCCAAAGGAAATGAGGAGGTAAATAATACAGCTCCCTTGGAAAAACAAAGTTGGAAGTGTAAATGAGCTTTCTTGCATGTGTTGCTCAGTGCGCTGGGTTCAATATAGTCAGATCATTAAAGGAATGTAAATGAACAGTTTGTTTCAGAAAATGACATAGATGCCTTCTCAGAAGCTTGCTTCAGATTTTAGTTTTATTTTAAGAGTGGTTTGAACTCGTTACAGGTCTCTGTGTGAAGACTTGTCAAATCTCTGAGATAATTTTTCAAAAACAAAATTTATTTTCTCCCAGTCATTGCTCTATTACTGGATTGTTGAGTAAACAGGATGATGATGAAGGTGTAATCATTCTTCTCCTGGAGTTGTGGGCTTATTTGGCAATTAGGAGAACACAGTCCAGTAATTAGATGATCTGCATTCTAGCATTGTCTGTGATGCTGGTTTCCTCACCTTAGGTAGGTGATATTTTTTCCATTCCTCGGTTTTCTCTGTTGTGAAATAGAGATTTTTATTATACCTGCATCAAAGGAGAAGTGTGGATGTTTAAACAAATTATTCTTCGTTTGCCCAGTGAGTTTGTGGAGTCTGAAAAACATGCCCAGTAGGCATGTTGTGTCAGATGCCAAAGCTTGACAGTTTGGTGGTTGTAATCTGAAACTTTGACATGTAAAACGTAGGTTCTGAAATTCAAGGTGCAGGAGAGGTGAGAGCTGACTTCCCTTTATTGAATTTCTTTTTTGAAACTCTGGTCCCAGGCTTGTGCGGAGTGTTCTGGGAAGACACCCAGCATTGCCCCAGCACCCTGACTTTCCAGGCCAGTGGACCTTCCTGGCCACCTAAAGCACTGACTGTCTAGAGACATAACAGGGAACCTGGCAACCAGTTGTGGGTCAAATCAAGTCCTCCAATCAAACAACCAGATTTTACTTTATATGATTTTGCAGATATTTGCTACACAGATGATAGACTTCTACATCCTCATTAGAGGTTTTTCTTTTAATCCTTACTCTAAAATTCATCCTAATTATCAGTGAGTTAGGATTTGGAGCATATTGTATCCATATGCTGGGGATAAACTGGAGATTAGGGATTTAATTTATTAATCTGCCTGTTGCATAAATACGCTGGGATGAGCAAGAATCAAGAAGATGTTCTGTGTGCAGCACGGGAAGAAAATATTTCCAGTCTCCTCTGCATAAGTTTTCCTTCTCCCAGATTGCTATCTTCAGCATCATCAGATTAATTCGCCTCAGTGTCTATGGCTTGATCTTTCTCCTACTAAAGCCAGGTGACTCATCACTACTGAAATGGTAAGAAGACTGGGCTTTCATTATTCAATACGGTCTCCTGTTGTAATTATTTAACAGAAATGGGGGAAATTTCTGTCTTCAAAAGGAGATTGAACTGGAGATAGATGCTACTTCCTACTTACTTTTGCACACAGAGTACATGAAAAAGGAATTCTCTCCATTGAAAGGCCGCGGGTGTAAAATGAATGAAAGAGCATGATTCCTTCTGCTAAGTTGTTTCACAGAGCTCTGAGCCAGATGGGACAACTAGATAATTTAGTTTGACCTCTTTATCAGAACTGGTTACATTTTTCCCAGTTACCCCTCTCTCAAGCCTGGTTGAATGCATGCTTGCCTAAAGCACAGCTTGTTCTCGGCTGGTGCACATATGATTATCTAATGAAACTCGGCTTTGGGATATTAATAAGTAAAATAAAGAAAAAGCAGTAGACAACTGTATGGATAGAAATATTACCCGCATGAATGCTGTTCAATCTTCGATGATGAATGACAAGGCTCTTCTGGGACATTAATGTTCAAGGTACCTACAGTTAGAAAACTGAGAACTTTATGAGGCATTTTATTATTCTTTTGAAGGCTTTGGCATTGCCCACTGTATTTACTATATTGGCAAAGTTATGACATATGACAAATATTTACTCTGTTACTGCTGTGATATCCTGCTCGACTGAGAAGGTATGGCAGACCTCTACTTGATCTTGTTGGAGAAAATGTTTGTATCAAGATCTGGGCAAGCACTCAATTTACAACTACCAGCAGCTAAATGCCTACAGAGTAGCATAATCAAAGAGAGTGCTTTTACTAGATATGGTTCCTCTGATTGAAAAGAATCAAGCAACCATATTGGCTCTGGCTTCTTTGAAGTCTTGAAAAGCACATGATTTTGTTGTATAAAGTGCCAGATTAAAGGTGATTTTTTGTGGAGTCCAAACCAGACCTTTATTTTCCAGAGGTCTGGCTAACAAACTAAACTGGCCCCTGAACCGGACACTACAGAGACCTCTAAGTATGAATTTGAATAATGATGTTTTAGAATCCATGTTTAGTTATGGAGCCGGATATTCAGAAATGGGAAAAAAATATCCCTGAAATGGAGTAATCCTGAACTTTGAGGTACTGAAAACTTACAAACAGGATTATAGACTTGTTTTCCTGAAATACCTTTGATTGTAATAAAGTGACACACTTAAATATGTTGACTGAATGATCCTATTCCATGCAACCTTTTGATATGCTAAGACAGACAGTTATGTATTAAGTACAAGCTACCTGATCCTTAAAAAGACATGGGTATCTAGAGTTAGCTCCTCAAAGATCTGGCCTGACTTTAAGAATCCTGATCTTCCTTTTCACTTACATGGGGGCTACCAAAATCTTTTTAGTGCTTCTGCAGATCAGACCTTTGATTGAAATTCCAACAGCTGGCTGGAGCTCTGACCTCCCACACCTGCCTTGAGGGATCAGCAAGATCCATTCATTTAATTTCCAAATTGTAAAGAAAAAGGCTTATTTGAGAATGTATTTTTTTTATTAATAGGCAATTGTGTGTGGTGAATGCAGTTCTCTTTCATTGATCTTGCGACAAAGTCTGAAACCCCAGTGATCACTGGTGAAAGCAAAAATTAAAAAATGGATCTTTTGAAACCTAATCAAACTCCTATATTTGTTGTCCTGCTAGATTTGGGATAAATCTTTCCACCCAATAGGAAGTTATTTTGTTTTAACTTTCTGTTTCAAGGAGCCAATCATCAAACTTCCCCCAGTGTCCGCAAGTTCAGCTGTCATTAGTCCTTTCTTCTGAAATGACTAATTTCCATCACTTCATGTCATCCATGAATGGGAAAGTAATCAGCACCATTTAGAGAGAAAAACCACTTGAGCTGCAGGATCCTTTTCTCTCTGTTGGCTGATTGTGATTTCATATCTTTTATGTAAAGCAGACTTTCAGAGCTGTTACCTATTTAAGGAATTTTTCAATTAACATTTTTTTTCTTCAAGAGTGACCAGGGCCTTTCGATTCCACCACAAAGGATTGGCTTACTTTTCATATAACACTGTGCTCAGCTCAGTTCCTTCATCCTGAAGGTCTTTTATTTGGCAGTGATAATTTAGTTTAAACCCTCACCAATCAATAGCTGATCAATGCACAGCAGGAGAGGATTTCTATTGAAAACCCATTACACTTCAAGAGACTAAAAATTTCTCATTTGAACAAAAAGTGCTCCAACCTTATTCAAAATCTGTCTAATTGGCTCTTGGTTAAAAACAAAAATAAGCCTGAAAGGGAAGAAAGTTCTGTATGAACATTAAGGAGAGACCGAGGTTAAGGGCTGGTCCTGAAAGGTAATGAGAACCTTTAGTTTTCAAAGAGCTCAGTCTTTCAGGACGTGCCAAGGTTGGGCTCTAATGTTAAAGTGCATTTTATGAAGAAGGTCATATTTATTTGTAAATGTTTGTGTTAGGGTTGATTTTCCTTGAGTGTGAAGTATTTCATTTCCAAAAAATAAATACTTCAAAATGCATAGTTTTTCTGCCTTCACAAGATGGTGTAAAATCAAATCCTAAACAGCATGCGTAAACCATTATTTACCCATATGGTAGTTGGTTGTTCTCCTAACTACAGGATATCATGATCACGGTGTGTAAATATTGTAAAGCTGGCCTCAGCACTGATTGTGATATAGAGGCTCGTGCTTTTCTGCAGAATGATCCTCAGCTTTCACATGCTCTATGAGCCTGATTTGATGCAGCTGATGTCATGGGGAGCTTTGTCATTGATTTCTGCGTCATTGCTTCTCTGTCCAGATAGGATTGCAGGACCACAGTGATATGGTCGCATGACCACTTCTAGTGCTGCTCCGTGAAACACCTGTTGCAAACTCCTGTTTTGGCAGGTGCTGGATGGGTCCTGGTCTGACTTCCTGAAGCTTTGTCTCCATCTCACTTCTGCTCCTTCTTCTGCTTCTCTCCTCTGTCTCAAGCAGATGAGGTGAGAGAGAGCCATCTCCCCCACAGCTGCATGGGCTCTTGGTGAAGAAAATAGCTGTATCCAAGCAGTAGTGGCTGCCTGGTGGCCTCAGAAGCAGCAGAAGCACCACGAGTGCATCTGTGCAGGTACAGCCCCAAGGAAGTCTTCTACTGAGTGCCACCTCTCTGAGCCATACAAGGGATTCCTTATTTTCCTGTCCCCCCAAGCCATGAGCCTGTCCCTCCTTACCTCCCTGGGGAAGAAGTGACAATCACAGGCTTCTCTGAAAGGGGGAAAATTGTACCTGTCCATGTGATCTGCAGGGAAAAGAGAACACTTTGACCACTCCTCCTTAACCCTGCTGAGCAGCAGATGCTCAGGCTCTTGGTTTGCTTTGTCCAACCAGATTGACCCAGAGCCCCCGCGAGTGCTGGTAACCTCTTTGGCCACTCCTGGTGCAGGTCTCCCGATGTGTCAGTGAAAAGAGCTCTCCTCCCAGCTTCCTACCTGCCCACCACCACCCATCCTACCTGCTAGCGCTTTGCCTGGCCTTTACCCTGCTACCTCTGGTGAAAGAGGTGAAATCCAGCCCCGCGCAGAGGGTACAGCCTGGTGGTCCCTGTGCCACTTAATTCCTCCTTAGTCCCCATGTGCAGGCGTGGCACTCCATTAGCCTCACAGGTCTTTGTCCTGGCCTTCTACACCAAGTTGTCTTGATTTTTCTGTCCCATCCCACTTAGATATCAGCAGACGAAACAGCTTCCTGGGTGCCTGTGGTTTAATAAGTGAGAGAATACACACAGTGACACAGACACCTGGTTAATGACTCATCTCCCTGCCTCACAGCACCTCAACTTCCTAATCCATGGTTGTTTCAAACAGCAGAGAAGGAAAGCATGGCCACATTGGAGCTGGTATGTGGAGTTTGCATGAAGGTGGAGTTGAAAAAGCTACCCTTAGAAAACCATTGTTCTAATTCTTATTCTAGATGGTTTTATTTTCAAAGCTTTTTGATGGTTTGAACTACAGTATGCTTTGTCCCAACCAGGACATTTTTACACAGAAGACATTAAAAAAATAAATCTTCATGAGTGTTACCAATTTCACTTTGGCTAATAAAATATAAGATAAAGGGAGCTAAGGCACTCTGCAGCATTAAAAATACTCCAGGAAGGTGAAAACATTTAGGCTGCTTTTATTTAAGTTCATTTCAATTAGCTTCTGTCTCTCTGAAGGTTTTCTGTAGTTTTTGCAGTAGACATTTTCTCTGTCTACTGAAGATCGCCTACGAAGATCACCTGTGTCGCAATCCCTCAATGTTTTAGTGAGGGGGCTACCCCTGCAAAGGGACTCTAAACTTAAATGAACCTTTAAATGGGAGTGGATGCAATGACCAGAACATTTCCTGTAGTTTTTTTTTTTTCTCACTGAAATCTGTGTAGGTCATTCTTTTTTAAAGAAATGAGCACAGAACGAATTGTTAGAGTAAAAATGCGATGTGGTGTGGCTTCACCGGAGAAACCCCATCTCCCCTGTACGGTACAGCACACAGCTGTGCTCCATGGACGCAAGCAGGTTTCTGGCTGTCCCCCTCCTCAGCATTGTTTGGGGTTTTTTGTCAGGCCCCCTTCCTCTAAAGCCGCTTCCCCTGGCACAGGGGCTCTTGGCTGCCTTTGAGAGGTGACTGGTCCTGCTGCCGGCCCCAGCTCTGCAGCCCCGCAGCATCTTCCCACACAGCCCCATGCCTGCTGCCCACAGTCAGCACTGCTGCTGGAGGGAAGTTATGGCAGGAATGGCTAGTTGAATGTAACAGAAAGTGACCCAAACTCCAAAAAGACAGAAAAAGCAACTTCTTATTCATTAAGGATGTGCTTCTCTGCTGCTTCGCTAAGGGGAAGTTATACAAGTAATTGCGTGGCCGTAAATGGGTGGCTCAGGTGAGAAGGAATGACTTACATGGGAGGGTTTGCAGGGACCAAACCTCAGTTCTGATCCTGGTTGTACTGGGATCCAGTCCACGATGATACTATGCCAGTACTTAATTTGGTTTGAATTTAATTAACAATGGACATCAAATATTTCTGCTGCTCTAAATTCAAATGAATTTCGTGAACACAGAGCTACCCTCCCCAATATTGTCAATAATTAATTTTTCTGAAATGATTTCTTAGGGACTTCTTTGCCCCTCTGCACTTGTTTTAGTGAGGATCAGTCCTCTTCCCAGTGGCAGAAGTTTACCTGTTGCTGATGTGACAGGTGAGGCCTTGTAGATCCCATTATGGAAAGGCTCTTCTAATCCACGTCCTCTGAAGCTACCGGTAAGCCCTAGCTGTGATACCCACATCAGACTCACCACCCAGACCTGAACCTCCTTTGTGCTGTGGTGCAGTTCAGACTGTCCCCCCAGTTTGGCCTGATCCAGAGATGGACTTAGGCTCCTCAGTGTGGAGTTAATACCCCAGCTTTCATGCCAGAAACTTCTTCTTGAGAAGCAGCCCTTAAACGTCATCAGGCAGACACCAAGTAAAACAAGGAAACATGGGAAATCTCAGAAGGGATCCTGTTTTCAGACTTCCAGATCCGCCTGCAGATCCTCTTGGAGGATATGGATCAGAATAACAGTGGTATAATAATAACAGCAACAGAAATAATTCGGGTATGATGCCTACTTTTCAGTAATATAGTCAGGAAATCGCACTGTAACGCTGGCTCTTGAGCAGCTTTTGCAGGAAGTGAGGCTTCCCAGGCTCTCGTTTTAGTACTCTTGCTCTTCCATGCCACTTCCCTGCGCATTAGCCAAGATTTATTTTGTAGGTAGATGTTTTGCTTTCTTTTACAGAAGAATTGAGTGCCCTCATTTCTTCCTTACAGTTTTCTGATTTAGCAGCAGTCTGGTAAAGCCACTGACACTTCCAGGAATGTAGTCTTCCATATTGATCTAAAATGGTGATTATCAACTTTGTACTTGGTTTTCTATACACTGAAAAAATTGCCAAGGGATTAGTCTAAGCATCTCCAATGACCGTTAAAAAATAGGTAAACAAGCATAAGGAAGAGCATTTATTTTGACAAGACAAAGTTTTGGCACCTTTACCCATGCTCCCTGACCCCTTACACCAGGCACTGACTTCAGCAGGCTCCTGGGACAAGGTAGTATTCAAGAAGGTGAACTCAAAGCCGTCTTACTTTAGCCCTGAGTAGTTAAAATCCAAAAAGGTGCATTGTGCTAGTAGTCCTTTCATAACCCCTGCCTCTCTAATGATAGCCATTTCTCCTTGTTGAACCCTTTCTACTCCTTTTCTTCTCTGTTCTTCTCTCCTCCTTTTAAGGCTCCTTTGAGCGAGTGCTGTGCCTCTTGTTTTTCTTTTCCTTTGCCTGCTTCCTCCCTCTTATTTGTTTAAACCATTCCCTTGTTCATCTGCTCTCATTTTCTTTCTGCCTCTAACCCCCTGTTCAGTGTTATTCTCTGTTGTTTTTTGCTGTGTGGGTGTGAGCACATTCTCCTGCCTTATCAGCTCTCTGGCCCTTTCTCTACAACATCTGAGTGGATGCTGGAATGATCTTTAGCCAGAATCTCCCTAGGGGTCTCAGTCCCAGGCTCCAGAGCTTCTGAAATGAGATGGAAAAAGAGAGACACCCTGGCAGCAGCTTGTCCCTAATGGCCAGATGGCCAGCACTCACATTAATACAACATCAGGCATTGCTGTAGTTCTGCCTTGGAAACTGCTTGCCTGTGCTGGCATCTTCTCACACTCCTCTGACAGCCATGCCAGTCCCAGCACCCTCTTGGGAAAAGAAATGGAAATGACCACATAAATACTTTGAATTCAAGTCACCGTGCAGCAAGAATCATCTAATATTTTCATGTGTGAATGTTTATGTTATCCCCTCCCCCTGCACACTCCCCCCTCCGTCCCCCTCCACTTCCATTATACATTGTCCTTTCCTGTATGTTTTGCTGATATTGAATTCAGCTCCCTTGCAGCCTGGGACTGATGTTTTTGAATTTACCCTAGCTTTCATGTGTACATCCTTTCACACTGTGCTTTGTCGGGTGGGAGACCAGAAAGCAATTGCACATGTCAGGACTGGAAGCAGCCAACTATCTACAAAGGAACAATCAGTTGTTAATGTTTGGCTATGGTTAGATGGAGGAACAAGCAGGCAGTGCCTTTTTTTTCCCTTTTTTTTCCGTGACCTTGTAATACCGTGGGGCTTTGCTTTGTGTCATGCCATTCCCAGAAAAATACGGATGTGAACCAGAACGTTTTGTGGCCGATGGCAGGATCAGAGGAGGCAGAGGTGGAAAAAAGCTGTCGAGTGCATCTTGCGCTCACAACCCCTCTTCCTTCTCTCACCAGGAGTGAATTATTCAGCCTACCTCCGTTGCCAGAGCTGCCCGCCTTGGTCTATCTTCCCCAAAATTGTGCTGACCACGGTGCAGCGTGAGCAAGGGCTGCCTGCAGGGCTCTTCTTCCTGGCCTCCAACAGGGTATGATGCGGTTCAGCTTTGGCTGCTGTTAGCTCAGACTTGGCCTGCTGTCGAGAAAGACCTGTTTGGTGTCACTTGAATGTTCAAGCTGCAGTTGCTCACCTGCCTGTCTGCGTGCAGCGAGCTCCAGCCCGGGTGCCAAAGGAGAGGAGTCACCTGCCTGCGCAGGAGCATCGTCCCCTCCTGTGCATGCCAGAACTTCCTGCGCTCACATGTCGGGACGGGTGGGCAGCCTGAGCATGTAGGAGCACCTAAAATCTCAGTGCCACATCAAAACATACGCCACTGAGCAGAAAGGTGAAATGCGAGGCACATTTTTGTCCTGTCAGAGGAACTGTGCAGAGAGTCCCTCACTCCTGTTGGTAAGGGATGTTCTTGCCCCGGTCCTGCTGGGACGGCTCAGGTGGATATTCCCTTGCTGGTGGGAATAGGGGCACCACCCAGTGCTGTGCGTGCAGCTTTGCTTGCTTTTTAACCTCTGCTTGTTGCTTGCTTCTCTGTCTCCCTTACAGCTTTCTAATCTTTCCTGGTTTTCTTTTACTTAGAGTGGAAAGGGGAGGGAGACTTAATCCTATACTGCTTCCTTTTTTTTCGGTAGGCTAACCCTTGCTTGTTTAGGATCTGACCCTGTTGCTATTGAAGTAAATCCCAAAACTCCCATCAAGTTCATTGAAAACAAGAGTAGGCTCTTAAACCATTACTATTATTAATTATGTTACGATGATGCTAATTGCTACTGCTATGACTACTGTGTCTACTGCAACTATTACAAGTATTGTTGGTACTGCTATTACAATGAATATTATGATTTATTATCTATTTCTTTTTTCTTTGGAGCACTTTGTAGAGGCTGGGAGCAACATATGCATCTTAAAGGATTTCCAATTTCTGTCTGAAAAGACAGAAATTATTTTGGTGGGAACCTTTAGCCAGGAAATTGCCTCTTACGCTGAAAGAAGCAACAGCATTTAGTTGAGTTTACATCGAGGAAGTGAACAATGGCTGGAGTTAAAAAAGAAGGAGACTGAAACAAATAGAGCTTGGCAGATCTGGCTCAGCTTTGTCGGAGCCATTTACGAGGCTCTCAAGCAGCTTGGACGCTGCAGGTCTAACCAGACAGTGCTACCTTTAGACTTGGGGAGACGTAATGAGAGGGGAGAACAGGTGGCCCGGCCCTTTATGCACAGAGGGTTGGTAAATATTTGTCGGCAAACAGGGTTGGCATTAGTGCACAAGTCTGAGTGGGGGTTCATTAAACACAGTTTCTGCTTCAGATCATTAATTCACTTTAATTATGTGTCCACTGGTCAGCGCGGGTTGGGGGGACGCGGTGAGATGAATGGGATGCCGGGAGGTGAGGGGTGCATGCGGGGATGCCCCGTGCGCAGCCGCCGGAAGGGCACCCTCCACGCACCCAGCCCACGTGCCCCCTCTCCTCCCTCTTCCTCTCACCCGAGCAGTAACGAATTTTGCACAGGACATTTCCTCTGGGATTAAATAATGCCTGGCTGGGGTTAATAGCACTTGGCTGTGCTTCATGTCAGCAGCTCCACCTAGCTGGTCATTAATCCGTGGCCTCAGGGGAAGTCCTGTACTTCAATTATCGTTGGATTTATGAGATTAGATCTAGTCTGTACCACTCAACAGTTAATTTCCTCGTTTGAATGTTTAAAGTTGCGTGAGTGATGGGGAAAAATTTTATGCTCTTAATATAAAAATTTCTCATCTCCTTTATGTAAACTGTGTCATGATTTGGTTGGGGCAGCACTCCTGAAAAGACAGCAGGTACTGAGGGAATCAGTAAGTGCAGGAAGGTTAAGGTCTGTGTTAGAAATTGCACTAACCATGGCTGTCACGTTAGAGTTAGTGCAATGGGCTGACAGTGAATTCCACTTAAACACCAATCAATATTAATGGCAATGGAGAGAGCAGTTTCTGGCCCGAGCGGTGTGTGAAGTAGTTCTCATGAGCATATTTATTAGGACATAAGTATGCAGTGTGGGATCCTCTTCTTCTGATCTAATCTGGTTATATTGTCCAAGACAGCAAAATATATAGATAATAAAAGCATATGCTGATATATCACTAACTTGAACAGCTAATATACAACTTAATTTTCCTCTGTGGTGGGAGGTAATCTTGATTCATGTGTTATCATTTCTACCTCTGGTTTGCTGAGTTTGGATGTCTTCATTTCATGTTTTTTTCCAGGTATAAGACAGGTGTGTCTTAATCCGTAATGTTAACGTATGTACACCTTTGCATATGCGTGTCCTGAAACCACTTGACTCTCTCTTCTCTCCACGCTGGCTTTTGCCTTCGCATTTCGTGCCTGACGATTAAAAGCGACATAGCTGCCCATTTTTCCTTTCCTCCCCGCTATCGCGCGCTGACGAGGCTGCTGCTGCTCCCCTTTCCGACCCTGGGCCTGCCCTGCTGTCGGTGGGCAGGGGCAGGAGATGCTCCCTGGGCTGGGGTGCCGTGCACGACCGACCCCTGATTTTCCCGAGAAAGAGGAGGGAAGCTCACTGATTTCCTTCAACTTCTGATGTCTTTTCAGGCAAAAGTGAAGTAGCTATGGGTGTTTTGTGAGAAGAAATACAATATAGACCTAATGTTTTTTCAAAAGCCTAACTAAAGACAGAGATATCCCCATTGCAAATCAAAACTAGCGACTTCTGTCCAAAGACTGGATCATGTTAAGCCTAAATCCACAGCGGGGTAGGGTTGAGAAATTGAGACTGGCACATGGCTTTAGAAGTGGAGGCTGCAGCGCAGGGCTCCCTTTGGTGTTGCCTCTCCTTCTAGCCCTCGAAGCCTTCATCCCTCGCAGGGTGGTGGCCACCTCTGGGAGGAGCAATGGAGGTATTGCCTCTCTTCTCAGCCGTTCCCAGCCTCTTCCCCAGGGCACTCCTTCCCTGGATGGGCTGGGACATGGGATCGAGTCCTGTGGGACAGGGGAAGGGACCGAGCTGGGTTTCCCACTTTCTAGGGGGGCGTCTCAGCCCAAGTACACCACATCAGAAGGCCAGCGGGGCTGCTGACACTTGTCCTCTGGTTGTGTTTAAAGGGTAAGAGGGTCCTGTTCAGTCCTTGGACGTAAAGCACCGAGGCATTAGCCTTCAGAAGGGGAGTCAGGGCGGTAGGTAAGCAAGTGTTTTGTACAGTCCGCAGTAGGGTGGTCAGAGATTTAAGACACACTTGTGTTTCCCCAGTTTTCCACTAGCTGCTCTATAAGGCTGCCATGGCATAAACTGTTTTTGATACCAGTGGGCAAACAGCGTGCAAAGTGCCTGGAGCGCGGTGAGGTTCTGCGCTCCCTCTGTCTTTGTGTGGGTGATGCCAAGAGTCCCAGGGCAGTGGAAACCTCACCGGGGCCGAGATCAACAAAGGAGAAATGAATGGGCAGGAGGACTGGCCACCTACCCTTTTATCAATATTAAAAACATCGGTTGAAAAATAGCAGCAGGTAACTGACAGGCGTCGTGGGGTCTCAGCAGTGATCATATCTAGCCCAGTCTCCCATCTCTGATCCTGCTGCTGTTAGGGACTTGGATTCATTAGAGGAAGGTTTATTAAAGCCCTCAAAATAGTTACAAAATAACTAATTCAGGCAATGTCAGTCATTGTCTGAATTACATCGAAAGCACACAAGACTGTATCTGACGTATATATATACGTAAAATGATTCTGTCTGCTGTAACCAGATGTCCCCATTACCCATGTAAAGGATAGAGGGCATCGTGAATTTTTCATGCAGAGTGATTTCCATTTAAGTGCTCATCTGGATAACATTGATCTGTAGTCCCCTGGTCATGCGATTATTCTTTCATAGACACAAACAGTTTTGATTCTTCCAAGGGGAAATAATTTTTTTTTTTTTTTTGCCTCCGCACTGGCGTAATGAATAGGACACAGAAATAAAAAGAAAGGTTGAATGGAGCAGGAAGCCTGCGTGTGACCTAACAAAGAGAAGAGTTTTATAGAAGCTTTCTAAAAAATGCAAAACATTGACCAGAAGTATCCTTTAGGAAAATGATACATTTGATTATTATGGCCGTAACAATGAGCTTTAGTTACAGGAGTGGTAAATTGAGTATCTCACTGGGGACAAGGCTGCAGATTAGACTTCAACTTGGAAATGATATACATTCAAGTAAGCTGAATTTGATCCCAGCCTGACTGTGTAATGGGGGGAGGGGGGCAGGGAGAGCAAGAGGAAAAAGAGAGAGATTATAGGGTGTGTGGACCATATAATGCCTGTGTCTGAATCTGATCCACTTGAGGAACCAGCAGGATGATATGGTGGGGGCCCACCTTGTCCCTTTCATCTTAAAAATCAGAGAAAGGAACTGTTTGCATCAAAATCTGTCCTCTATTAGAGGTTTATTTTGTCATAATCCCCCTCAAAGCTGGGCAAGGATGAGCAAACATCCACCTACGTGTAATTCACCTGCATACCCAAACACATGGCAAACCTCAGGAGAGCTGCTAATGTGTGCAGAAAGGTGACAGGACGTGGTGAGGGAGAAGTTCTTTACTGTTTTGCTTGGAAGAGGGGTTGAGGAGAGCAAAAAAACACCAGTCATCTTCCCCCAGGCCATTTTTTCTGGGTAGAGATGACAAATACCCATCTCAGCTTATGACTGTGGCCCATATCCTGTGCGATGAGATGCTGCTGAGCAAGGAAGAACAGCATCTGTGAGAAGCGTCCCGCGCCCTGAGCCTCTCTCGGATGTTAGTCACTGTTCCCGGCACCAGTTCCCCTGCGTCCGAGCACTTTCCCGAGCACACGCCGCAAGGCTTTGCCTGCTCTCTTGCCACAGCCGGGAGGTGGAGGGCTCTGCAGTAAGATTTAAGTCTGTAGCACCCACCCACAGAGAGAAGGGCGCAGTGTGTTTAGTCTCTCACTCTTTTGTACAAACATTCCCTGAAATCAGCGGATTTGCTCACTTCCACAAATTTCTCACTTTTGCTTCCCGTGCTGAGGATGTTGTTCCAACAGACCCCTGGGTACCAGGTAGCGAGAGGGCCGAGGCGGTAAGACGTCCCTCTCTCTTCCCCCACCTCCCTTTCTTTTTTTTTTGGAAGCCACCAAATTTTACACAATCTGTTCAACTCATCTCCAGAGGTAAAAGACAGAAACAGTTGCCTGTTATGTGGGGCTCAGTGATCAGCGGTATCAATGCAGTCCCTTCATTTGCCTCCTGGCTCCGGCTTCCTGATCGGTATGGCCGTTGGCGCAGACAATGCCAGCAGAGCAGATGCAGAACTACAAACCACTGAAGGATGAAAGAGAAAGAGAAAAGTCTGTTTATTGCAGCCAGCTCTAAAGGGGGGCCGGGGGGGTGTGGGGGGGGAAATGACCCAAACTCCATCCAATTAAATTTTCTAATTAAACTGAGGACACACGCATTCTCTCCCTCTCGCGTTCCCTTTCTGCACACACGCGCACGCTCACGCACGCGCGCACCCCGGTGCTTTCGGAGCGGGGGTCCTGCTGTGGAGCTCATCCTCCCGGTTCCTAGCGGGGCACGTTGTAACAAAGAGCGAGGAGCCCGGTCAGGCTGCAGAAATGATGATGACTTTTTTTTTAACGGAGAGACTTCGCCACTCCAGCAACAGCACTTAAGGGAAGAACAACTGATAGAAAACTATAGGAGAAGCAGTAAGGAAAAGAAGAAACAATGTGAAATAGGCCAACCCCCCCCCCCCCCCCCCCGCTTTATTTGCAGGATCGTAAAATTAAACAAACTCTTTGGAAGACTTAAACTCTCCCTGTGCTGATGCAGTGTTTTGTTACTTCTCCAGTGCTGACTAGAAATGTGTGTGGAGAAATACTGATGTGACTAGCTGGAAGTCCTTGGGCATGCAGCTGGCCCTCGCTGCTCGCCACTTTGGCCCTGCCATTGGGAGGGGATGGCTGGGGTGACACGCTGCTGGAGCCAGCCTCTGCTTACACCAGCAGAGTCTGCAGCACAACTTTCGTAAATGAGGCTTGGAGATGGCTAGGTCTTGCTAGAGCGTTGAGGAACCCCCATTCCCCCTGAGCATCTCCTTCGAAACAGAAAAATAGTTGGGCGTGCTCCTTAAGGGAAATGCACAAGGTCAGACAACTTAGAAAAAAGGGAGCTATAACGATATACTTGACAGTAAATACATCCAAGCTAAGCATGAGTCCCTCTGGTAGTTCAGCTGTGCTTTGAAACTGGCAAAAATTGTCTTGAATCGAGACTTAAAAAAATATCATAGCCAAAACACACTATATGATCTCAGACATCATTTGCCAGCCTGAACAACAAGCATCTGTCGATGAGCGTCTTGCAACTTATCACCATAAACATGCAACATGCTGCTCAGAACAGAGACTTGAATTTTACAGGGTGATACTGAGACACCAAGTATAAATGATAATCCAAATTAAAGTATGTCCAGCATGCTGAGAATAACAGAGGGCAGGGCAAGGACACTGCAAACAGCTCACGGTAACACCCAAAGCTACAATTAAGGTAATCCCCTGGTCACCTCCACCTCTTTCCTGCGGGAGGTCCCAGGGGCTTCAAGTCGACCCATCCCTGGGGGTGAGTCAGGAGGCACCAAGGGTGGTGTCTGCAGCACGGGGCTGAAACCTGGTGGGATGTTTTCACCACAGCTGGTGTTGCTGGTGCAGTGGAAAGGATGATCTAATGTTTACAGAAGGTTTGGGCTGGGATGAAGGTTAACTGGCAGGAGTTCACACAAGATGAAACAGAAGGAATGATAGGTTACAGACAACAACCAGAGGTCTTGGATACAATTATATCACTCCCACCAATTACGGTGTATAAGAAGCTATTATTTATGAATCAGGCTAAAAAGGTGTCACTGGGTACCAGGTTGCCTCTTGAATTCCCGTGTAGCCTCTGTGCTGAAGAGCCCACTTGGGCTTGGTAATGGTGCTTATGTGTGCACCCAGGACTTTGTCACCTTCAGATGAGACAAGCTGGGCTGGGGGTTGGGCATCTCGATCTCTCTGATGGAAAGGCTGGTCCAGGGTGGTGAGCTCCTGTCTCCATGATTTGCTTTCCTGCCTCAGCTCTCCTTTCTCACAGGCTCTGCGCAGGTCTCCGGGGTTCAGTATTGGCACAGCTTAGTAAAACACTGAGCCCAGTCTGAGCACGTTTTTTCTGGGTAGCTGACCCAAGTGAGTTAATATGGTTTTGCAGACTTTTGGTTTTGTTCTAACAAACAGAGAGCTCAAGGTCAACAGTTCTCAGTTTAGTATTTTCTAAATCAAAATAGATAAAACCACAAGCTTTCAGGTTGCGGTCAGCTCTGTGTACAGGATTGACACAACAAAAAAGTAGAACAGAGGAATCACCATCAGCAAGCCCTCATTTATATGACTGCACATAGGTGACCAGAAGTGAAACTGATATAAACTCAGCGTATGAGGACTGAAGGCACGTTAGAGCTCTCTCGTGTCAGACACGTCAGTTTGTTGGGAGAATTGTCACGTAGTCCTGCACGTAGTCCTGCAGAGGCTGCTGAGATCCTACCTTTTCAGTAAGTCACCACACTGTCAGACACGTCAGTTTGTTGGGAGAATTGTCCTACCTCTCAGGACGTAGTCCTGCAGAGGCTGCTGAGATCCTACCTTTTCAGTAAGTCACCACACTTTTGCAGGCCAAGACAATGTTCTGCCATATTAATCTGTGAGAGAGTGACTTAGATTAGAAAAGTAGTTTTTGCTGACTGCCACCAGTGTAAAGAGGCAAATCAGAGGAGAAACTAACAGTTGACCCAGTTTTCAAACCAGGGCCAACCTTAGGTGCAAATCACTGTGTCTGAACATTCAAATGAGGACACTGGTCCCTAGGTACCTCTTTTACTAATCTAAAAGACACTTGAGGAATGTGCTGCAGGGTCAGGGTGCTGAGCTTCATTGACGAGATTTGAAAATGGGGCATTTCATTCCAGGAAGAAGAAAGAGGAAGAAAGAGCAGAAGTAGAAAGGAGCTCTGGTCGCTATCCACTCCAGCCTTGGAGCACCACTCGCAGCAGCCAGGCAGTCTCTCCTGGGCAGAGCCTGAAGCAGAGAGCCGGGGCTCGCATTTTGTGGGGGGGAAAGGCCTGGGAGCTGGGGACAGGGCTGGGTAAAAGGGGTGGCAGGAGGGATCAAGCTGGGCTTGGGTGGTATGACAACCTGCCCACGGAGGAAGCAGAGGCAGAGTTGTTTGGGTTTAATAGAAGAATTGTTTAAGAGCTCTCTTGTTATTGGAATGGGCTGTGGCTTAATTCCCACCAAGCCACCTCCAGCACCCCTTTCATCCTTAAAATCTGCTGCTCATACTCCTGACTCAGCTGACCAGACCCAAGCAAACACGATCTGTGGCACTGACATCTATGTAGACACACTGTGCCTGCACCACAGTTAGACAAGGGAGCTATTTTCTGAAACGGATGATACTTTTCCTTAAATTTCTAAATATAAATGACTCCTTTCTACTTAAGGTGACGAAATGCCTCTTGTTAGCTGAGTTGATCCATGGTCTACATGGTCCCGTAGACAGCCTCTAGCCTTCCTTTTTTTCTGCATTCTTTCCGCCAAATAGGAAAATACATACTTACTTTGTTTGATTTAGCTATTTTCTGGTTCCCACTGACAGTGGGACCCCTGGGTGCTTCTCTTCAGTGCTGCACTTCATGACAGCTGTATCCATAGAAAGGAACTAGTGTTCCTCATCAAGGAAGGGCACTTGTTGCTCTCACCTTTCTAAGGAGTTTGAAGTTATTTATGTTTGAGGTGTTACCTGTAAGGTACCTAAGGGGTGAGACATGACTAGTTCCATATGATATGAATAGTACCACATAGATCAGTAGACAGAAAGATATACAGAAGGATAACCTATAACCAGATTATAAAAAATGCCTGGCACCCACTATTCTCAGAAAAATAATTTCGTTTTGTGAAAAGGAGCAATGGTTTGATATTGCAAGATAATTACCTTCCTTAGGAGTAGAAGTTATACAGCATGTAGTAGGGTTTGATCCTGTGCAAGTTTTTCTTGACTGGATCTTAACTTTTTTGCTGCCATGACTTTAAAGCTGTATTTGTTATACTTGACCAGATCAAAAGTAGTAACACACATGTGCTTTTTGTGAAAAAACTAGTACCATCAGTTTTCAGAGGAAGACAAATACCTCGTGATGTGCCTCACTCTATTTCAGGTCAATGCGAAAAGAAATTTCACTTTCAAAGCAGAACTTTTACATCAGATTTCTCTGTGGAAAGTGGAAGGTGCTGATACGTTCCTCACTCCTGCTTCCTCCTTTGCCAAGAGGTACACTGGACAGATGAGGTCTGGCTCTGGGCTCTGCTCTGCTGTTTTTAATTCAGAGTGGGAGAGGTCCAAGTACTGCACACTAGAAAATATTTCTTTTACATATTTCCAGCACAAAATGCATAATAAAGCCGACTGCCCAGCCCCAAACCACTCAGCAAACATGCAAACACCTCCCGCTGCCGAGCCCCACAGAAGACCCAAACGTGCGGGTACATCCACAGGCAGCAGCATCCCAGGAGGAGGCATGAGGGGGGACACCCCTGCCTGGCAGCGTGACCCAGGTCGGGGCACCAGCACTGACCCAGTGCTGATCAGTGCTGGCGAGGGCCATGATCACCTTACACTGGAAAGGTGGACCTGCCTTCCAACTCCTGGCACCAAGCTGTCTTGGCACCAGCTGTGCGGATGGGTGACGGATGTGGTGGGGATGACAGGCTCCCTCTCCAGAAGAGGTCAGAGTGGTCTCCTTATGGCTCACGTCTCCAAGACTGGCTCCATAGGATGCCAAGTTTTCATCACACTGATGTGACTTTCTCTATAGCAAATAGAGAACAAAAATACAGGATGGTGATCCTTCTGCCAGGTGGAAACTTTAGGTGATGGGATATAAACCCACATTCAGACAGACCGCATCTTCATGTCCTCTGACACTTTCCTAAATTCAGTCAAGGACTCAAGTACTGAAAATCTGCCTTCTAGGCTCTAGCTTTGTTGGGTGCAGAACTGAGAGAGTGTGTTGGACTATTTACAATTTTTTTGGTAACTTTTAAAACCCTCAAGCTCCATTAGATGGGATCTTCAAAGGTTCTAAAAGGAAATGAGGTGTTGACTTTCCACCTTCAGCTCCTTTGAAAGCTCCCACTTGGATTCATTTAAATGTTGTAATAATGGCTAAAACAATTAATTAGAAAGGTGTCTTTTTGCAGTGAGGTCAAGAGCAGCACAGGAGGGCAGTCTGAAATTCTGGAGAGGGAAGAAGAGCCCAGCAGAAAGTAAACCTGTTGGAGCATTTGAGAGGGACAGTGTCTTCAGGACATTTCCAGGTGATACTTAGCCATGTAATACCTTTCTTGCGTCTTAGAGAGTTCCTAGCAAACCTTCTGCCCTGCTGCCTAGAGCAAATCTAAAACTAAGCTGATTGAAAGATAATGCTGTTTAGCTTTTTGGATTAATTTTTTTCCAACTGAAATGTCTGTACTTGCCTTCTATTGGTCTTCTGAGAAGTCTGCTCCTGGTGGGATGCTGAAGGGAGCTGTAGACACCTGCATGCTCACTCTTTTGGAGTGGAACGGAGTTCAGTAAGATGCAGACCAGACAGGTCTGGAGAAGGAATCTGGCTGAGCCTCTGCTTGGGTTCTTTGATGTCTAATAATGACTGAGAGACTCCAGACAGCAGGGTTGCTCTCTATCAGACCTTAAGAGGGACTGTTTTCTCACAAAGCCTTTCACGAACCTGGTGAGAAGGTGATGTACAAAATATCTCTATCCCTCTGCCAAAATTCGTTGAAGTTGTCGTATGGACTCAAAGGTTGTTAAACAAAAAGTTGACATAAAAACACAAACAGACAATAGTTGAACAAAAAGGTAACTTCAGGTATAAAACCTGCAGTGCAGGATTACATTTGCTTTTCCTGTAACAGTTAATACTGTACTTTTGCTTCACAATACCCTTCCTGTGACTAGATACCTTTTCTGCATGACACATTAGCTGCAGAGATGACATCCAAGAAGGTATTTGAAGAAGCAGAGCACAGAGACAAGAAAGGTGGAAAATCTTTTTTGCAGAAGGAGTTGCTCTCACATCCGCGTCTGTGTCCCCCACCACGGTGGAGATTACAAGTAAACAGGAGCCATTCATTTGCTAACCAAATTTTGATCTGTCTCTGGATCCCAGTCGGCAACTCAGCCCCACCAAGCCCCCGAAACACTGTTTGCATTGTTTACCGTACGTGGTACCAGGGAAAAGCTGGTGTTACTGTTATTTAGCACCAGTACTCTCCAGGCTGCCAAAATCCTTGTGCCAAAAAGAAAGGTCATTTGAACCCCAGTGTCTGACAAAACAAGCTCAAACTGTCTACTGTGGGAACATGCTTTCTCTTGGGCTGATCCCATTCTGCAGCCAGAATGGGTAACGGCAAGCTCTTTGCCTCCTGCTGTTTTTGGAGGTGAGTCCTAAAATCCCAATGAATCATTTTTTTTGTTTTGTGACGCCTTTTATTTTTTAATAGACGCTCTGCCTTTTGTTAATGACAAAGGAATGGCTCCTTCTGTCTCTCCGACTAGCCGTTGCGGCCGCAGGCGGCGTGTGCGTCTCGTGGCTGATGGAGTGGTGGTGGTGTGTGCACCAGGGCTGTGCTGGCCCAGCCTGGTGAGCAGAAGATGCTGATTTTGAACTGCTCTCTTTTTCTCCAAATGTCTGCACCAGTTTTATATAGCCTGCATTGCTGATGAGACATTTATGTGCCGCACTGCGGGAGTCACAGCCCACAGAAGTCTGACCCCAACTTGCTGCATGGTTCTCCATCTAAGTCTCTGTGGCTGGGTTAAAATGATTGATCATGGGGAATAAAGGTTAGGCTCCTAAATCCATATTTTTCAGGTGCTGAGCGCTTACATCTCCCATTACTTGGAGCAGACGCTGGGGCTATTCAGTGGTGCTGGGAAATCAAAGCCTTTCTTAGGTAGGTCAGGTTGGACGGAGCCCTGAGCAACCTGATCTAGTTGAAGCTGTCCCTGCTCATTGCAAGGGGGTTGGACTAGGTGACATTAAAATGTCCCTTTCAACCCAAAAATTCTGTGATTAGGTAACCACAGGATCACTTAGCGGTGGGCAGGAAGATGAGGAACTTGCTTTATTTCTGCCGGTGGTCTCAGGGAACAAGCTGTATTTTGGAGAAGGAAGGGAGCCCTCTCTTGCAAGCACATCCGTGTATAGCAGCCTGTTGCTGAATGACTGTAAAGCTGGTACATGCAGGTGGCACAGCGTCTTGCAGAGTTTGCCATTTCCTGCAGGACCAGGCTTGGCCTGGCTGAGGGAGGCACTGTCCAGAGATCTGGCAAGGCCGAGGGGCTGCAGGGTCTCTCCTGCACCAAGGCATCCATGGCCGACGCATGCCCAGCCCAAGCGCATTCGGCAGCCATAGGCAGGGCGGGGGGGGGGGAGTGGCACCCATAGAACCCTCTGTCTCCAAGGAGACAGGAAATTCAGATGAGGTAGTATGTGAAGACACTCCTGATGGGAACTGTGCTTCTGGGGAGTAATTTGGGGCAATTCTCAAGGCTGGGAATTATTTCCCAGTGAGCGGCAAAGATCTGTCTGTAAGTCAGTGCTCCCAAATGCCAAAGTTTAGGAAGGTTTTCACTCTGCTGGATGCAAACTCCCTCCTTTCCAAGCACAGGTGGCTGGGAAGCACCTCACATCACCCAGCAAACCTTAAAGTATCACGTTGCTCCTTTGGTGTGAACAAGGAATCCACAATTAGGGCTTCAGCGATGACGCTCCCTGGTTACTAATGTGCATTTTAACGGTTTCTGAACTAGTGTCTGTTTATCTCTGTCGTGCAACATTTAAGTTGTAAAAGATGCAATAATCCTAATAAGAGAATAAGGGTATTGACCTAGTGGTCTAAACACAACTTTGTTTTATCTCTGTACTCTGGGGCTGTAGATATAAATCTAGGCAAAACTGATACTGCCTTCCACCACTCTGAAACTGATGAACTAGACAGTTTGCTATGCAGAAGTGGCTTGTGCATGCAGTCCATGGTGTTTCTTATAAAAATAGGGGTTTGCTTAGAAGGACTCTGAATAAATTTCCTTTTCTTCGAAACAAGCTCATCTGCTGCATTCACTTTGACTTCAGCTCCTTAGCTTTCTTGATACGCAATGTGCAATGTGGTGCATGAATTTTCAAGTCTCACAGGATGTCTGTGCTGTATAAATGTAAATACACTTCAGAACAGCACTGCAGTTCTTTCCAAGATATGAACAGCTCCTGCTCTTTCCATGTCTGTATTGGTCTTATTGGGACATACAGTGACACCTTCACATACCTGCATTAACCTTTGTGTGAAAACTGAAACCCATGTTGTCTGAATTCTTCTGATCCCTGATTCTGGGATGGATCAACGTTACTTACCTTGTTCTTGCAGCTTGGGCGGGGTTAGCAATATTCAGGATTAGGTCAATATTCAAGTCAGAAATCTTCGTCAGAGTCAAGGATAAACTACAGATGTCCTCAGCTTCCTGCTCGAGGATTAACGAGGAAAGCCAAGGGCCTTCTTCAGTAAGCCAGTTCTGTAAGTGCCAGCCCAGCACTATCAACCAACCACCAAAGCATTGGTGCTGTAGCAGCTTATTTGCAATATAACACAGCTGAGTATGGGCACACTGTTTCGTGACCTCAAGGGGAGTTTTGCATGTAGATGAAGGGTAATAAATGGTGCCTTGCTTTGATATGGAACAAAACAGTAAATCGTTCCGGTGTAAGCAGCAACAGATCTATATTGTGATGGATCCTCACATGGGGTGCGTTCTTGAAGAACAGCTGAACATCAGCTAAGAGGAAGCTCCCATCGTGGAATGTAGGAAACAGCTTTCACAGGTGAGTGCAGTGACCAGAGATGTCAAAGGAAAAAACAAGACAGGAGAAAATCTTGTTCTGAGTGCCTGGCTGCTCTCTGTACCTGTCCTTGTAAAACAAAGGTGCTCACAGTGCACAAGGGCAGAGAATAAATGAACAAACAAGATGGTGTCCTGCATTTCAAGAGTCTCTTTGCAAATACCTCTGATCCGCTGAGGGATATATTAGGTATACTCCAGCTTTGCCTTCCCTTCCAGGAGGAACGCAATAACACTAGCAAGGAAACGTATCTGCAGCTCACAAACAGCCGAGCACACCCAAGGCTGTCAGCACAAAGACTTCTGCGGCAAAGCCTAGTTTGCAGCCATCGGTGCCTGTTCATAATTGCCAAACCCTGGTGCAGCGCTTTCCCTGCCTGTTGGGGAGTGTGCGTGTTGTGTTCAGATTTGGCCTAGAGCCCAGAGCAGTCTGGGTTTTGTTTTCCTTTTGCATGAACATGGAGAAGATTTTCCAGTAGGATGGGTGGCTTAGTAGATAATGCACTGGCCTTTCAGAGTTGGGAATGTGGTCTGGGTTCAGCCTGAGGTCTCAAGCAAAATGATATTACCAGTCTAGGCAATTCAGGGTCTTTTTTGTACAATTGTCTGTATGCTGTAAAATTGTCTCTGATTTGCCCCACACAGATTTACTGTATTTGGAGCACAATGCTAGCAAGGGCATGGTGTTATATCAGTCCTAGCTCCCTCCAGTGAACATAATGGTCCTGCCACTGGCCTGACATTCCCAGTTCTGGTGGAACAGAGAGATGCCTATTATGTCTGCTGAAGAGTCATAGTTTATTGGCTTAAATATTTCCCCAGTTAGGTGGGCCTCACTCTGCTCCCGTGGGCTTGCTGGGTTTTGCTGTTAGCTACAGTAGGAATAAGACTGTATCCCACTATTTCACCAGGAGACAACATGAGCTGTGGATCCCAGGGCAGTCTGAGCAGCATCCTCAGGGCTCAAGGCTGTAAGTTTGCCCTGAACTCAGTGTGGCCAGTTTTTTTAAATTTAAATTTTAATTTAAAATTTTAAATTTAAATTCCAGGGTTTTAAGTAGATGATGAGACTGCAGGATCCCCACGCAGTGGGCCTCAGGGATTGCCCACAGTGGTGATGGCTCCTGAACCCCACGCGAGGGAAAGGCTCCCTGCCCTCGCGTGCACTATTGATCAGCAAGGTGAGTATCCGCTGCAAGTGTTCCCGGAACGTTGGCTCCATGAGAAGTATGAAGTACGAAGAAGTACAAGAAGACTGAAGAAGTGTGCTTCTTCCAGCCAGCATAGCCTTCCTCGAGGTACACGGCAGGACTCACCCAAGGGGAGGACAGCTGTGAACGGCTGATTGTTGGCATGCAGGACTGTTTCAGTACTGTGCTCCATTGCTGTGAACGGCAACGCTTCAGCTTCTCAGAAAAGCTTTCTAAAGCTTGCGGCAGCGCCCGTTATGGCAGGGAGCATTGCTAAAGCAGACCGAAGGCATGGATGTGACAGATGGTTTAATCTGCTCACAAGACATAGGTAATGTCTTATCTGTGCTACTGTGTTAAGTCCTTGTCTGCTGGGTTCAGGGATAACCCCTCTGCAGTGGAGTCTCTCCAGTTTGGTAGTTATTGTGGTGTGGCTGGGTGGCAGGGACCACCGGTGAAGTAGTCCCTTTCACCTGGACCGTTACAAATCAGAGCTTTATGGGGGAACAGATGGAGGATTCAAGCTGCCCTCCAAGAAGGGCATTCACCAAGAACAACGGTGTCCACAAACCAAAAATCTCCCAGGTTCATTGGAGTTTGTGAGAGCAACTCCCACCGGGCTTGCCAGAACCATGAGGGTATCTCCTGCCCTGCGCCCCGAGGACGAGATTGCAGGTGTGCGGGGACTGGGATGGCAGCTGGTTCTGCCTCTCCCCAGGGGCAGCCCTCACATGTTCCCGTCTCTTTTTTGGCCCTCTCCTGGAGGTTTTTCAGGATAGGGTAGTCCTTTTCTTCCATCTCAGGGCTTTGCTACTTATTTGCAATCATTTCCCCATGAGCTTTTAACCCAGCAAACTGCTGTTATGGGCCGCAATTGCTTGGCGTTGATCTGGTGCCATCAGGCAACGCACTAGCTGCGAGCTGCTCCCCCCTTTCCAAAACCATCCATGGCATTCGGATCTGCACCATGTCTCTCTGCCCCTCAGGTCCCTAGACCTGACAAATTCTCACTTATGTTGTTTAGTGAAGTTTGTCCCGACTGAATATTTGTTAATCCTCCAGAAAAACAGCACTTTCTTCAGAGAGCGATACCCATTAGGTAGCTGATGGGCTCAGGCCTCTGCCCATTCCCCCGATTGTTCTTTTCTTCCCTGCCTCTCTGTCAGTATCTCCCTGTTGTTCCTAATCTAAGTGAAAATCCTGCTAGGCAGGGGCCATCCTTACTTACCTGTACAACAGGTAGCCTGTTGGCTTTGTGGTCTTCTATTTGGAACAGGGTCAGCAATAAACACAGAATCACAGATTCACTAGGTTGGAAAGGACCTTCAAGATCATCAAGTCCAACCATTAACCCAACACCACCATGTCCCCTAAACCATGTCCTGAAGCGCCACATCCACACGTTTTTTAAACACTTCCAGTGATGGTGACTCCACCACCTCCCTGGGCAGCCTGTTCCAATGCCTGACCACCCTCTCAGTGAAGAAATTTTTCCTAATATCCAATCTAAACCTCCCCTGGCGCAACTTGAGGCCATTTCCTCTTGTCCTATTGCTAGTTACTTGGGAGAAGAGGCCAACACCCACGTTGCCACAACCCCCTTTCAGGTAGTTGTAGAGAGCGATGAGGTCTCCCCTCAGCCTCCTCTTCTCCAGACTAAACAACCCCAGTTCCCTCAGCCGCTCCTCATAAGACTTGTGCTCCAATAATAGTATTTTCCATATGCCATTCTTTTTCCAATAAATTGCTAACAGCTTGCATGTAAGATATTGTGGTCGGTTGACCTTGGCTAGACACCAGGTGCCCACCGAAGCTGCTCTATCACTCCCCCTCCTCAACTGGACAGGGGAGAGAAAATATAATGAGAAACTCGTGGGTCGAGATAAGGACAGGGAGAGATCAGTCAGCAATTGCCATCATGGGCAAAACAGATTCAACTTGGGGAAATTAGTTTAATTTATTACCAATCAAAATCAGAGCAGGATAATGAGAAATAAAAACAAATCTTAAAACAACTTAAACTCAACTTTGCTCCCAATTTCTCTACCACCTCCCCCCCCGAGCAGCACAGCTGGACGGGGAATGGGGGTTGTGGTCAGTTCATCACACGTTGTCTCTGCCAGGAGCTTGCTCCAGCACAGGCTTCTCATGGGGTCACAGCCTCCTTCAGGCATCCACCTGCCTCGGGGCGGGGTCCTCCATGTGCTGCAGGTGGAGATCTGCTCCAGCATGGAGCTCCATGGGCTGCAGGGGCACAGCCGGCCTCACCATGGTCTTCACCAGGGGCTGCAGGGGAACCTCTGCTCCGGCACCTGGAGCCCTTCCTGCCCCTCCTGCTGCCCTGACCTGGGGGTCTGCAGAGCTGTTTTCACATATTCTCACTCCTCTCTCCCACTGCCAATGCTGTGTGCCATATTTTCCCCCCTTCTTAAATACATTATCCCAGAGGCACTGCCATCATCCCTGATGGGCTCGGCCTTGGCCAGCAGCGTGTCCATCTTGGAGCCAGCTGGCACTGGCTCTGTCAGACACAGGGGAAGCTTCTAGCAACTTGTCACAAAAGCCACCTCTGCAGCCCCCCCCCTACCAAAACCTTGCCACGCAAACCCAATACATACATGCACAAAGGTCTCATCTGGGTGAGCTCCCTTCAATTTAGGCTTTCAGGAGTAGGAGCCATTCAAACAAAAATGCCCTTACAAAGTATGAGTGCCTTTCTGTGCCCAACGGGTAAAGTGAAGACCGAGCAGCGCCATATAAGCATTGACAAGTGCAGTCCTGCAAACAGTGATGCTCTTTTACTGTGTACTGTGTACTGCTCTTTTACTTAATTTCTGTGTACTGAGCTTTTACTTCATTTCCTTTCCGTGGTCAGGACTAGTGTCACTCTGTGAAGTGCTGACACAGTGCTCCCAACAACCACGGCTTTGCTGAGTCAGGAGGAGAAACAGAAGAGAGACCGTGAGGCAGGATACCCTCTTAAGTCTGTCAGGTTTGTTAGGTTGTTGGGTTTGTATAATACCTGGGTTGGCACTTCGACCCCACGCTCTACCTTCTGTTGGTATTTGGACTCTGTTAGATGTCCTTTGTGTGCAAAACTCCAGAGCTCTGGGTTCTTCAACTTTTTCATCTAAGCTTGGCTTCCTCTTTCATTGTTTGGGTTTGTTAACTGGCTGCTGTCGTCCTTCTCAAGTCCCAATAACCATTTTTCATCCCCCTTGTTTTTTTTCCACAGGAAAGCCAGGAAGAGAGGCATTTTCAGCAAGGCCTCCCTCCTCGCCGGGTTTCGTGCACAGACTTTAATCATTGCCTTGCCTGGAAAAGG
>NW_010528144.1:31524-44952 GCF_000687285.1 Phaethon lepturus
ACCGCGGCATGCAAAGACTTCCCCCCTTCTCCCTTCCTACTCATTAAAGCACAATTGTTGACTGCTCTGGGGTCCCTGTGGGTAAAGCTTGTTTGTAATGTCAATTACCTTGAGTTTATGAGTTAAGAGCCGTTGCCGGTCCTCTGGAAAAAGGAATCCTTCATTTAGCTGTCACTGGCGTACAGTGCAGTTCACTCGGCCAAGAGGAAATGGGGATTAAAGGCCTGATCCTGCTCCCGCTGGAGGTGGTGGCATGGCTCCTGATGAGAACAATGGGAGCAGACCCCTTCCTCAGAGGGGAGGGTGGTCCTGGCTAGGGTGCTCCCCTGCTCCCCCTCTCCCCAAGTGAATGATGATAATTACTGCAGGAGCGACTGTTTGGTGCACTTCCTCTAATTGTTCCCAAGCTCTTATTTTGCTTGGTGCTCAGAAAGGGTCATTTGTTTAGCTGGATAGCAAAGCTTGTCTAGAATGACTTAATGCATTCCTGAAACACTTGAAAAGATGGGTGATCACCTCAGGGTGAGGCAGAGAGAGTGGCTGAACGGAGGCTCTTTGCATGTTTTGGCCCATCTTGGTTGAAGTGATAAGGATGGTTGACAATGTTGGTGGCACAGGGCCACATTTCTGATGAGGTTTAAAGAAGCTGTGATCTCATAGCCAGCCAGAAACCTATACTGGGATATCCTGAGACAGCGTTCATGAGCTCTTTTTGTGGAATTAGGTGGTTCACCCTGCCACTAACCAGGCTTTTTGAAGGGAAGTTGCTTTGATAAAAGATCACTTTTTCTTTGACACCTTGGACAATGGGATCCAGCAAAGCCCTCAGCTCTGGTTGCTGCAGCAGGATCCCTTGGGCTCTCTGAAGAGCAAGCACCTGACTTGTGACACAACCCACTGCCTGGGCTGGTTCCCTGTGGCCCTGGGGGCGTATGTTTGGTGCAATATTGCTCTGTTAGAGGAGTGAGACTGGTAGAACATGAAAGAGGGAGGTCCTGTTAGAACCCAAAGCTAATGAAGACCCAGTTATCGCACTTTTCACCCCAGGTGTCTTCCTTGTCACTGGTTTGTGCAACTCTAATGGGAAGGAAAAAAACCCATTTGTTTCAGTTTTTGAACACCCAGCTGTCTTTATCACACCAATATATGTTGGTATAACCAAGTAGATTTTCAGCCTGGTGCACAAAGCCTTGCTTGCAAATGCTTCCTCTGTTGCTGGTAAGGCACTGGGTGTTTCTGTTTGTTCTTCCATCATGGGATGTTTTTGGAAATATCCTCAATAACAGCTGAGATTTAATTACTGAGAAACTCAGTAGCTCCACGCTACCTCACAAGTTCAAGTAACAACAGCTGGAAAGTGCAGAGATTTTTTCTGTAGCAGAAGATATTCTCACCCCAGGAGACCATACCTGTTAATAATGACCCTCTTTTGCATTTCTTTTCACTTTCCATCTGAAGGCCTTACGTTGCTGAGCAGGCATGAAACAAACCTCCGAACACCTCCAGTGAGGAATGCTGGAGTTACTGCTTTTCTCTTTAGAGAATGGATGTCAAGGTGCAGAAAGAAAAGCGAATGCTTGATGTTGTGCCATGGAGCTGTGACTGCAGTAAGGCCCAATGGTAGGTGAAACCAAAAGGGACTTTCATGTCTGAGTCTTCTAGGTGTTTTGTGTTGGAAATGTGGAACAATCTCCTTCCAGCTTAAATGGCCTTTTCCAACTCCGTTTTCCTCAGATAGCAGCACGTTTCTGTTGAACTCTTGGCAGAGTGACGGGCTTTATTTGAGCTTTGAATTGCCATGAATATTCCTTGCTTGCAGGAAGTCACTGATGATGCACAGGCTGTATTACAGCCTTAATCAAAATGGAGCATTTTCAAGATCTTGAGAAATTCAGAAACGTCACGACATCAGCTGTTCTTTTGTAATCAGTCAAGAGTGCCTCTTGAGGACTCAGTTCCTGTGGAGCCCCAAAGTTCAATGGCTTTAGGTTTATGATTTCATTGTAAGGGTCACCTATTACATCATTAAAGATCCTGCAAAGAGTGCTTTCCTTTGAGACAGGGAATACCTCATTACTCACACACAGCTCTTAGGTTTCTCTGTTTTCAGGCAGCAAAACTTCCAGTGAAAGTCTTCACACTGAAAATGTCTTTCAGTGGCATCAGCTTAATAACCCAACCCAAGATTTGGTTCCCACCCCAAAGATCTGCTCTGTTGAAGAAACTTCCTGAGCCTTCTGAATTTCAGCAAGAAAATGTTAAAGGATCGAGGGAGTTTTCACCCACCACTCTTTGTTTTCACCCAATCGTGCATGTCTCCCATATGTAGTGCTCTTGCATACGAGCAAGTAGCAGCGGCACAGCAAATCACCAAGTGTCAGCTGAGCCATGGCAACCTCGGTAGCTGTTTGCCATGGTCTTGGTCTGCCCTAGATGTGAGGTAATGCCATTTAGCTGAAAACTTGATGAAAGAAGCTTAAACTGAAACAGATTAAAACCCCAGACATGGACAGTTACAGAGATTTGGCTGACGTATAGTAACTCCTTAAGCCCCGTACACAGACTGTGTGTCTGAAATCTTGAGTTGCTTGCTCACAAAACTTGATCTGCTCATTGCACGCGGGTTGCGATGCACAGCCAGAGCTTTCTGAAAGACACCGACCCCGGTGAGTCCAGCCTGCTGCCTGCTTCCTCCTGCGCTCCCAGGCAGATCGTGAGTTTTCTGGATGCGACTGAAAGGCTTAATTGTTCTGATCTTACCAAACTTGTTGATGATGTGATGAGGTGTGTTTATGTCAATATAGGCTGATTGGGCACATTCTCATTTCCAGTGATCCTTGCTAGCAACTTAGCTACGTAATTTTGCCAGTAACAGCATGGTGAAAGCAACACAGGCAGGGCAGAAAATCTGTGCTGCTCACTGAAAAGAAAATAAGACCAGGCTGTAGTTATTTTGTATACCAGTTGCTCCAGAGTGAAACAATACCAGATATTTTTATCTAAGCAGGTCTTATTTTGATGAGGAGCCATGGGGTCTAGAGATCAGAGGGCAAGAACGGGTGTCACAAAGGATCTCGCCGTGCTGTAATCCCTTCTGAGCCATGGGCTTGCAGGGTGACCTTGGGTGTGACACTTGATCAGTTGGCTCAACCTTAGGCAAGAGGCAGCCAGACTGTCCCCTGCCAGCCCAAATGTCACAGTGTCCAGCTTTTTAAGTGATGCTTCCCTTTCCCCAGCAGAAGTATCTGTTGATAAGTTATTATGCAATGATCAGTACCTGGTTCCTGGTGCATTCCTAATTAGTAATCAACATCATTATGAGTGCTATGAATTTTAAAGATTTTCCAGAGGAAAGTTCATTGTTAATAACAACGGGCTGGTGTATTAAATGGATATGGATTTTGAGTGCTTCATTGCCAGATTCTGCAGTTTTGTCTTGGGACTTGCTCTCTTGATGTTTACTGTTTCCCCACAGTGATAATCATGGCTTGTCAAGGTCTATAAGGTAAGATTATTCTGAAGTACAATCTCTCTTTTTCTTTTTGTTTTTAAGACATCAGCATTTTTATACTAGGAAAAGCAAGTGTGGTTACTTAGAGGCTGGTAGCCCAGCCCAAAGAGGGAGGAAGCAATGTGGTGCCTACGCAGAGGCACTCAGTGCACTTCTCCACACCCACCTGGCATCCAGCTCCCACTACTGAATGGTGCAGCTCTCCCTTAGATGTTCTGGACAGCCAAAGACATCCAAAATGGCACTGGACACCTATATGTTGTACTTAATCAAGTGACCTGATTTTAAGAGGTGCGGAAAAATCACAGCTGATGAAGCTGGCGTAGAAGACACCTTTTGTTACATTGGTTATTTGGCTTTATTAGGCTTGTTCACTAGTTGCAGTGAAGAACACTGCAGACAGTGGGTCAGTGGAAACCCTCTCATGCAAATGGGAGGATTGTGGAAGCTACCAATAATGGCTGAGTATCCTTTGGAGGAAGAGATAACTCTAGATGCTGGCTGGTACTGTGGTCAAGGGGACCCTCCTTCCTGCCCGATGAAATGCACACGTGTGACAAGAGCTAGGAGGAACTTCTGGTAGTAGGTCATGTTGCTTATCAGAGTAGGTTGCCTGGTCTCAAAGCTTGCCACGAGTAGATGAACAATAGTTAAAGTGAACTGCCCTTATCTATACCAACCCGTTGGCAATAGCTAGAATTTGGTTGCCTGATTTAACTCCTCATGATTGTGGCAAGCAGGATGAGATTTCATCTTAAAAGTAATCTCTTTGTAGCACTTCCATTTTTTACCTCCTTGCCCTTTTGTGATATCTGGACTGTCTTTTTTCAGTTGAGCTTTTGGCAAAACCAATCAACTTTTCTGTAGCTCTGTTTGTCAGTTTTCAGAAACCTCTGAAATATTATCTTATAACCCTAGATAGTGATCTTCTCTCTCTTCCCTTCCCCTTCCCCCCAAGAATTTTGTATTTCTTATAATTTCTAATCTTAAGGCTGGTAAAGATGTTCTTAGAATAAAAATCATACAAAAGTCTGTCAGGATGGACTGATCTGAATTGACTCACAAACTCTAGGAATTGGCTTGTGATTGAAAGAATGAGTCAAAGTGCTCTTTTTGTACTAAAAAAAATCTGAAAAGTGTGTGCTAAGAGACTGGAATAGTATTTTCATGCTGGTAACATTTTAGCTGTGTGGCTGGTAATAAAGGAGGATGCTGCCTGCATGCTGTGTCTGAAAGAGAGTAAATTGTGCCTCTCTCATCTGTCTCCCAAAACATCACCCCTGCTGCATGGAAGGACGGCGTGCGTGTGTGTGTGATGTGTGGTGGTGCCCTGTTGTGGTTGTGAGGTCTTAACATCACCCATTGAGGCAGGCAGGGCTCTGGGCAGGGGAAGACATAGCACAAGGCAGTTCAGGCACTTAAAACGCTAGTTTATGTGGTCTTCCGTGCTCGAATATGTTTAAAATAATTGTTAGATGCAGTTGGGGAAGCAGAGGGAAGTGGAGAGTTTGGCCACAGCAACTTTCATTATCTCTTTGGCAGCAGAAAGCAAATTATCGAACACTGAACGCAACAGGCCCTGCTGACCCTGGGGGTCAGGTCCTTCAACCTGATGGGTCCGTCAGGGTGAGATGAGGCTACTGGGCCAGCCTTAACCCCCAGCAGACCCCGGCTGTGTTGTGCAGTAGTTCTGGTTTTCATTGCGGGTCTGAGCTCTCACCTCATCTCCTCTCTACACTTCTGTTGTGCTTGCTCACCTTTATCTCATGGAGATCAAGACGTATTTGAACTTTAGAAATTAAAACGGAAATTTGAACAGGAAACATGGCAGATTGACATGTTCCTCATTATCATGGCTACATTTGTTAGACATATGTTTTAAAAATCAAAACACTGCAGTATTCAAAGCACTGGGGGTGGGGGCAAGGAGGGAGACCCATCCATGCCCCACCCAGGGCGTTCAGTCTTGAGGATGATTCATCTGTAAATGAAACTACAGAGCCAACTATAGCCGATGCTGAAAGCACTTAGTTACTATTCAGAGATTTCCTGGCTGAAAACCCAGCTCCTCTTCAAACATGGTGTGAGCTTACTGTCCAGGGAAAACACCAAGGACCAAATAATGCCTTCTAGGAGAAAACCAACCCACAAAAGGCAGGCTGGCTACACCTATCAGTTTTGGATGTGGAGCACTGTATGCTGGTGGCAATCTGATAGCCTGTAGTTTAAGGTGGTCCCTTGCTGGGCTCTCAGGTATCAGGAAATCAAAGCTGAACTGCCTTTGCCCATTAACTCTTCCTCTGGATGTGTTTATTTCTGTACCTATGCAGTGGATACTTACAATGTGATTTGGGAAACGAAGCCTCTCTTGCATAGTAAAAGTACTCACACCACAATCACTCTGGTATAACTACGGGGTAATATTATGTTGCCATAATTATGCAATCATCTGCTCTGTTTAAAAAAACCTTAGCATTTTCAGTAATGGGGCCAGCCAACACTGGCTTCAGGTGTGGTTTTCCTGTGATCAAAGTCTATCTGTCGGGAAGATGGTGGAAGCAACTAATCCATATCTCAGGTTTTCAGTTTCTTATTTTATCTTTCTAGACTGCATTTTATACAGAGTTCTTTTTTATAGGCAGCCTTTCAGGGAGGTTTCCAAAGGTAACAACTGGAGTAATCTAAAATAAGGACTATATTGCAATAAATAGATGTGGTGAGAAGGGAAAAGGGAGATGCCTGGGGTGGCTGTCTCTGTACTGGCTTTTTCTCAGCTCAACATTATCGAGAAGATTGTCACCCAGTGAAATTCAGTGCAGATTTTTTCTTTATTTCAAGTGTAATATCCTGGCTAAAAGCTGAAGGTATTGCCCTAGAAGAGAGAAGTATTTATTTCTTCTTATGATACCTTCCAGTAAAGTGATGATATGCAAATTCCACTGGAATTTTCTATGTATCCTCCAAAGACTGACATCCTAGCCAGCTCTTCCTGGACGAGTTGTCAGCTCAGAAAGAAAACTGAGCCTATAATGTGTCAGTCTGATCCCCACTGAGAGGACAGGCTCCGAAGGGAAAGCAAAGATTTAAAAAGGAAAGGGTATTAATATGCCAGCAGGTCATATGATACGTAGCATAATTTCTGGGGTCTAGGGTTGATTTCCTTGGCTACGCATGTGAGACTGACAAGTCCACTTGGTGACACGAAATGCAAAGTTTTGGTTATAATAAATGATCTTGCCTTTCTTTCCTGTGTCTGTGCCTGACTTTTGTGCTTGCTTTTCCGTGCTTTATTTTACAACACTGAAAGCAGCAAATCCCACATGTAGACTCTGATCACAACTAGCAGACCGCTGAGAAAGAAACACGTCAAAATGCTGATCTCGTGCACCAGGGTAAATCTAGAGCATCTCCGTGCCAGCTCCAAGGTAGAGGTTTAAACTGGTAGCTTGCTTGAATTTTTTTATGTTCTCTGAGGGTTTTGCTTCCCATGTTTTGCGAAAAGGGACACCAGGACTAAGGAGTGAGGCTTGATCACTCTTAAATTAAAATCACTACGCAGTATGAGACGGGAGAGGTGATTCCGGTTAGCACCCTGGGAGTTCTAGCTGTGCTAGCTTAGTAGTTGCTGTAGCAGACTTCATGTCCCCTTGTGTTTGCCTTGCCTGTTTGTCCAGTGTGGTTTGTGGAAGAGCAGCATGCAGGAGGACATTGCTGTCACAAGCATCAGCAAGAGACGTGCAGCAGCACGCAGTATTAAAAGGAGGGGGAGGGGGGTGCATTTTCATGTGTTTCAACCAATATGCATACAAAACCCGCGCCTTTACTGAGGTTAGACAGGTCCTTGGGCCCTGGAGAATAAATGAAATGGCTGCACTAGTTCATGTCCATCTCCTGGGGGATGCACCCATGGATGTACGCTCTCCAGAGCTAACACAAAGAACAACTTAGATTTTTCTTTTCTATTGTGGTCATAGCTTTTCTTCTCCCGGGGTAAGACTTAGCTCGTAGGTCACCAAACTGACTCTCAGCCAACTTACAGTAGCCTCAAAACTGTGGAATGTTGTTGTAAAAATGCAAACATGAAAAATGAGAGGACATCTAATGCCAGCCTTTTGGTGGAGACTTAAGACAGCTGGTGCCGGAGCATTTGCCTGTTAATGTTCCTAGGCTCTGGAATGCCTTGCAAGAGGATATCAGAGCAGCAGAATCAATTAGTGGTCTTAAAAGTAACATTAAGACTTCTGGGTGACATGATAATTTTTTACTTGGAAGAGCGCATTTTATGAGCTGAACTGTTAGTTGGAGAGGTGCAATGTCATTGTTACAGGGAAGAGGATAAACCATAGGAAAAATCCCCCACAAAACCAATAAGATTCTTCAGGTGTTGATTTGCTTTTATGCTGTATTTTACCACCTGGGAGCAGAGAATAAGAAAGCAGGAGGCTTCCGTGTGGCAGGCACAGATTCATACCTGCCTGACCATGCACAGATGAGTTATGACTGGGAGTTCACTCTCGGCTGGTCTTTAACCCAGCTTACGTGCCGGTGCAAGGGAGTCGGGGCACATAAGAATTCCCCTCAGACATCTAGTAGGACGATGCCACCTTTTATCCAAACACATACAAATATGCAGGACTCTTTGCCTGATTAGTTGTTCGCTGCAGCAGACGCCGGGCGGTGACGGGCAGAGCCCATCTCCCCCCTGAGCTGCGTCAGCGGCCGCGGCAGAGCAGCGGCGAGCGCCTGCTCTCCTGCAAGCCGGAGGAGGGACTGAGCGGGATGGGGGTCCCGGGGGGATTTCTGCTCAAAGCCACGATGCTGCCTTCTAAGACTTAAGGGGCTGTATTGCCATGTCCTCCTTCAGCAGGCACTGCCTCGCCTCGGTGCGAGAAGCCCTGACTTCTCCCTTGTGCTGTCAGTCTTGACCCCAGGGAAGGAGAAGGCAGGCAGGGGCGAGAGCCACCGTCTCTCCTTGCCCTCAGCTCGCAGGGGTGCCCTTCACAGAACCACGACACAGACATGGAAGACCCTCTGCCCACCAGGGTTACATCAAGTGGGTGATCTAAACATTTCATATCCTGCCGACAGCACCAGCGCCCTAAGCCTCATCCCATCCCTCTTTCCCCATACAGCAGGCTGTGCAGAACTGAGCCCTGCAGAAACACAACGTCGATTCAAGCAAATGCAGCCTCTGGTGGTTTTGTCTTGATGCAGGAAGAGTAAAACCTCAGTTCTCTGCCTGTCAGTGACTTCCTGACCGGTGTGATGGCACTGACTGTGTATGTGTTGAGGGTCCGTACTGGCAATGGAAACAACTCAGACGAGCAATGAAATTGTTCCAGATGGCAGCTACTGAACCCGGTTTATAGAGTAATAATTTACAGGACCACAATGTGCCATGCACAGGGAGAACGAAGCAGGAGTGTCTGGTCTTAGTCTGCTCTTCGTAGTTTGTAACAAACACCAGTTTTCGGTGGTGTCATTAAATTCTACACCAGGCACCACAGCTGGACCTGGACAGAGGTTGTGCCAAACGCTGCAGCTTCCACATTGTACAAGGGCTGTAGAAAGAAGGGGAGGGGAAGGGTCGCTGCAACGGCAGTGCTTGCTTTCCAGTGTCCTCCCGGGTGAAAGCCCCGCTAGTGGGGCAAAAGCTTGCTGCTTCTTCTGCCTGCGCAGCCAGCGCACGTTCATCAGCACTCTGTGCAAGGCAAAACACCTTTGGAGACTTTACAGGAAAGGATAAAGGGCACAAATAGAAAGCGAGATTGTACGCTGCCTAGTTTTATCAAAGGCGAATCGTGCCAGAAGAACCTGATATCTTATCAAAGAAAGCTAATTGGTTTTCCTGGTAAAGGAAACACGGCTAATCTATCTGGCTATCAGCAAAGTATTTGATATGATGCCACATGGGAAACTATTTGTTCAGTGGGGGATGATGGGGTTAGGTAGAAGAACAGTGAGTGTGCGGGGACCTGGCTAAGGAAGGGATGAATGCAGGTGGTGGTGGAGTGGGACTGATCAAGGGACTGATGAAAGGGACCGGTTGTGCAGTTGCTCAGGGAGTAAGCTTGGGACTAATTCTGCTTAATATTTTCAGTAATGTCCTCTTCATGAAAGGTAGGAGCGTGCGGCTGAAATTTGCAGATGACAGTAAGTTTGGGAGCATAATTACTATGCAAGAAGGTTGGGGTACGATACAGGAAGCACAGACTGACCTTGAGGACAAGACTAATAGAAATGGGATGAAATTCAATATTACAGAGTGCAAGGTCATGCACTTAGGGACTAATAACATGAATTCCCACTATAAGCTGGAGGCTTATCAGCTTGAAACAAGCGTAGAAGAGAAAGACCTGGGCATATTAGTTTATCGGGGGTAACTAAGAAGCAGAGATATCATGCCACCATGAAAAAGACAAATGCGAGCGTAGGGTGTATGAGTCATTGCCTTCCCAAGAGGCAGGGAAGTATCAATGCCCCCGGAGAGGGGCGAGATCTCCCCTGGAGCGCTGCTGTCTGCCGTGGTTGAGGAAGACGAAGCCCTGCCGGCGCAGGTGCGGAGCCAGGCTATTAGGAGCGTCAGGGGAGCCCATTGTATCAGCTCTGGCCTCCATCGCCCAGCGAGTGGCGGCTGAGAAGGGACACGGCGGCTTTCTTTAAATACAGCAGTGGGTAAACACAAAGGAGAGGAAAGCATGAATTCAGATCAAGGTAATGCTGGCACATGAACAAATACAAATTGCCCGGGGCTGCGCTGAGGCTTGGAGGGTTTCTGGTGGCTTTTGGGCAGGGGGTGCGGCAGAAAGGCATTCACTTGGTCTGTGGGAGGGACTGTGTAACATGGCAATGGTGGCAGCAGGGACCTGGGGTTGATGTCCCCACAGGTCCCTCCCGCCTGTGTTGCTGGCTGGCACCCGAGGCTCAACGGGGCTCGGTGCAATGGCAAATGCTTTTCATGCCCCAGGGCTTCCCGATGCCAGTCTGCCCTCTCCCTGGGAACCCACGTGCGCCGGCTCGCCCGACGTCAGTGCCCAGCCCCTGGCTGGGATTCCCCTTCGACTGATGGGAATCAGGAAAAACTTCATTGCGATGTGTTAGCATGATGGCAGCAGAAGTGAGATGGGACCCAGCCTGGGCTGCACGGAGGCACCACTTTCCCAGGCCAGTTGAGGCCATTTTGGGCAGCTGCGCTGACCTTCTGCTGGGACACAGGGCTTCTTCGGCCAGCCATGTTTTGCCCTTTTTTTGTGCCGGGAGAGCTGTCAGCCTCCATTTTAATTGCTCTCGCACAACAACATCCTCTGCAAATCAGAAACTAGAGTTCAGAGTTTTTTGTCCATTTCTTTCAAATGAATGTGGCTTTATTTTTTTCTTTTCCCCCTTTTTACCTTCTCTCTCCTCCCTCCCCTTATTGTTTCTTTTCTTTTTCCCCCCAACGCTGGTTGACATTTACCAGAACCCAGTGTGATTTAGTGACCTTGGGCATACTGTGCACTTTAATTTGTCAATTTGGGAAATTAATTTGTGGAAGAATGAGTCGAAGTCAGAGGTCAGGCAGTTGGAGCGCAGACCTGCTGACAGGTTGACTGTCGGTGGGGGGCTAACGAGAGCACACCACCAAGCGAACGGAACAAAAGCAGACAGATTACACTGCCCGCTCGCTGGCTGGAGTCAATAACATCGGGCCGTTGTGCCTCCGTTACTGCCACGATTTTGCCTCATGCTGCTCGGGCAGCCGTTCAGGAACAACCGAAGTGGCCTTCTGGGAGGAAGGTATCGGTCACTGGGTGCGAGGGTGCTTCACGCTGAGGATGGAGGGCTTGTCGTGGCAGCTCTGCCAGCCTGACCCCGGCGTGGAGGGAGCCACGGTTGGGGTTGCACCCGGGTGTTTGCAGCCCCGAGTGTCCGCGGCCACGTGGAGTCCAGGTGAATTTCAGCATCTCCTCTGGGTGTCGATGGCTGAGACCGGGGAGGTGGGATTTGCCTTCTGCAGGCAGTGTCTGCCTGACTCTGCCTGCAGCCTTTGAGGGTGGCTGCAGATCCGGAGAGCTCGCTGGGCAGCAAGCAACAAATGTGATGGCTGCTGCTTTTGCTGCCTTTCTACTCCAAACTCCCTTTCCCGCTCAGCTGGCAGGGTGTGTATCAGTTAGGCAGATTCCTGTGGGTGCTTGCCGTTCACCTGCATGCCGCAGGAGCAGAGGTCTGACCGCAAACAGGACCTGAATATGCTGGAGAGAGATTGTATCTGCGCCCCGAGGCAGCCGAACTGCTGCATCACGCTCAGGCTGCCCTGAAGCCCCGGTGGCAAAATGACTGAGCTTTAGAGGATGACGAATGCTTTAAAGTGCCAGCAAATCCTCGGATTCAGCCTTTGAAGCAATGCAGGAGTCAGGCAAGAGGCATGACTAGGTCGTGTCAAAGGCGAGACCATGTCCACAAGGCTGCTGGGGAAGGGACGCAGCAGGACACGCTTGTTAGCTGCGTACGTCGAGGCAGAGGCTCCAGCAGCTCTGGGGTAAAGGCAGCTTCTGGGCCTGAGTGCAAAAGCTCGGGTCCTTGTGTTCGGTTCTTTTTTTTTGGGGGGGGGCTAGCAAAGGCTGGAAGGACCAGACTGGGCATGCACAGCCCACGGGGCAGGGGGAAGAAACTGCTTGTTTTGCTCTGGCAATAACAGCTGGCTCCGCACACATGAAGCGAGGGCAGGCTTGGAAAGGTGCTTCTTTCTGTAAAGTATCTGGCTAAAACGTGAGGCACTGACAGCTGTTTGGGGAAGGGAGCACAGAGGGCTATGAAAGGAACCTCTTTTCCCCTGTAATAGATAAAGGAAAGGAAGAAAACCTCCCTGGGGCAGCAGCCTGGCTGGTCAGGAAGGTCTCCACAGCTGCATGCGTGCTTTGAGGTTTTCACTTGGAGCAGGGCAT
The DNA here is from genome assembly GCF_000687285.1 of Phaethon lepturus. Taxonomy (NCBI): domain Eukaryota; kingdom Metazoa; phylum Chordata; class Aves; order Phaethontiformes; family Phaethontidae; genus Phaethon; species Phaethon lepturus. The sequence goes on from NW_010528144.1 coordinate 43,960, forward strand.
GGCTCCCGGAGTCTCATATTTTGGGGACTGAGCATTGTTTCTAGCTATGACACCACAGGTCTTCAGCTGATCTGGGTCATTTCATGAACGTAAGATTGACTCTGAGGAAGATCTCAGGCAGACGATGCCACGGGGAGTGCAGATGAAGACAGCCCTGGATCTCCTAACTCCTCTGGTACCACTCTGGCATGGATTCCCCTTTGTCATTTGTCTGACTTTAGCTGTCATCGCTGATGTGGTCACTCATGTCGTCCCGTGGGCACTTCAATCTCCCCCATTTGGAAGGACTACTACAGGGTGCCCTGTATTTCCATGTTTCCCCCAATGCCATCAGATCCGACTGCTTTCAGCCACACACCTGCCGCATCCCCGCTGGCTGCTGTGACTCTGCATTGTGGTCCTCACCTTCGATATCCTTCCTCATGGGCTTCTTACATTTTGCTGGCGCTGGAGAAGACGTCACTCTCGCAGCTTTCACTAAGTTTCCGAGGTTTGTAGGCGATTTCGGTGTCGTTAGACAGCACCAGGGACACAGTGGTAGGGAGAAAGGGAGGCCAGGCAGATGAGGGGAGCAGAAGAAGACCAGGAGGGTGACTTTCAGAGGCTGGCAGGAAGCTGAGACCTTGCAGATCCCAATCCCTGAAAATCGTCTTGATCTTTGTAGCTTGCAACATTTCCCCTCTCTCGGTAAAACCTGGCTCCCATGCTCCCCTTTTCCTTCACAGGTTAGGGTGTTCCCAATATATCTTGCTCCCAAGATGCCTTGTCCATCCCTTTGCAGTATGTAGTGAGAATTCCTACATATTTTTTGTCGTCAAACTGCAGCAAAGGTTGAGCATCTCAGCAACTTACAAATTGTTTCTCTTTTGTTTCTCAGACTTGACAAGAGCGTCCTGAATGTTGGCATGCCACTCACCCGGGAAGCACAGCACGTAACTTCCAAGAAATCCTGGCAGCTGGAGTGGCAGCGGTTCCAGTCTCCCGGCTTTTAAA